>NW_026891592.1:0-110619 GCF_015708825.2 Lethenteron reissneri
CGGGATTTCGAACGGGATTTCGTACGAGATGTCGTACAGGATTGTTGGACGGGATTTCGGACGGGATTTCGGATGAGATTTTCGGACTGGATTTCGTACAGGATTTCGTACGGGATTTTGGACTGGATGTCGGACGGGATTTCGGACGGGATTTCGTACGGGATTTCGGACGGGATTTCAGACGGATTTCGGACGGGATTTCGTATGGGATTTCGTATGGGATTTCGTACTGGATTCGTACGGGATTCGGACGGGGATTTCGGACGGGATTTCGTACGGGATTTCGAACGGGATTTCGGACGGGATTTCGATTTCGGACGGGATTTCGTACGGGATTTCGATTTCGTACAGGTTTTCGAACGGGATTTCGATTTCGTACGGATTTCGTACGGGATTTCTATTTCGTACGGGATGTCGAACGGGATTTTGTAAGGGATTTCGATTTCGTACAGGATTTCGGACGGGATTTCGATTTCAGACGGGATTTCGTACGGGATTTCGTATGGGATTTCGATTTCCTACGGGATTTCGTACGGGATTTCGATTTAGTACGGGATTTTGTAGGGATTTCTATTTCGTACGGGATTTCTGACGGGATTTCCGACGGGATTTTGATTTCCTACGGGATTTCGTACGGGATTTCGATTTCGTACAGGATTTCGTATGGGATTTTGTATGGGATTTCGTACAGGATTTCGTACGGGATTTCGGACGGGATTTCGGACAGGATTTCAGACGGGATTTCGGATGGGATTTCGGACGGGATTTCGGACGGGATTTCGGACGGGATTTCGTACGGGATTTCAATTTCATACGGGATTTCGATTTCGTACGGGATTTCGTACAGGATTTCGTACGGGATGTCGTACGGGATTTTGGACGGGATTTCGGACGGGATTTCGGACGGGATTTCGGATGGGATTTCGGACTGGATTTCGTACAGGATTTCGTACGGGATGTCGTACAGGATTTTGGACGGGATTTCGGACGGGATTTCGGACGGGATTTCGGATGAGATTTCGGACTGGATTTCGAACTGGATTTTGTATGGGATTTCGTACGGGATTTCGGACTGGATTTCGGACGGGATTTCGGACGGGATTTCGTATGGGATTTCGGACGGGATTTCAGACGGGATTTCGGACGGGATTTCGTATGGGATTTCGTACGGGATTTCGTACGGGATTTCGTACAGGATTTCGGACGGGATTTCGGACGGGATTTCGTACGGGATTTCTTACGGGATTTCGTACTGGATTTCGTACGGGATTTCGGACTGGATTTCGGACACAATTTCGGACGGGATTTCGGATGGGATTTTGTACGGGATTTCGTACGGGATTTCGTACGGGATTTCGATTTCGTACGAAATTTCGATTTCGTCCGGGATATCGTATGGGATTTCGATTTTGTACAGGATTTCGGACTGGATTTCGTACAGGATTTCGTACGGGATTTCGGAAGGGATTTCGGACTGGTTTTTGGACGGGATTTCGGACGTGATTTAGATTTTGGACGGGATTTAGATTTCGGAAGGGATTTCGTATGGGATTTCGTACGGGATTTCGATTTCGTACGGGATTTCGTACGGGATTTTGTACGGGATTTCGATTTCATACGGGATTTCGATTTCGTACGGGATTTCGTACAGGATTTCGTACGGGATGTCGTACGGGATTTCGGACGGGATTTCGGATGGGATTTCGGACTGGATTTCGTACAGGATTTCGTACGGGATTTCGTACAGGATTTTGGACGGGATTTCGGACGGGATTTCGGACTGGATTTCGTACGGGATGTCGTACAGGATTTTGGACGAGGATTTCGGACGGGATTTCGGACGGGATTTCGGATGGGATTTCGGACTGGATTTCGTACAGGATTTCGTACGGGATGTCGTACAGGATTTTGGACGGGATTTCGGACGGGATTTCGGACGAGATTTCGGATGAGATTTCGGACTGGATTTCGAACTGGATTTTGTATGGGATTTCGTACGGGATTTCGGACTGGATTTCGGACGGGATTTCGGACGGGATTTCGTACGGGATTTTGGACGGGATTTCAGACGGGATTTCGGACGGGATTTCGTATGGGATTTCGTACGAGATTTCGTACGGGATTTCGTACAGGATTTCGGACGGGATTTCGGACGGGATTTCGTACGGGATTTCTTATGGGATTTCGTACTGGATTTCGTACGGGATTTCGGACTGGATTTCGGACGCGATTTCGGACGGGATTTCAGATGGGATTTCGTACGGGATTTCGTACGGGATTTCGTACTGGATTTCGTACGGGATTTCGGACGGGATTTCGGACGGGATTTCGGACGGGATTTTGGACGGGATTTCGAACGGGATTTCGTACGGGATGTCGTACAGGATTTCGGACGGGATTTCGGACGAGATTTCGGATGAGATTTCGGACTGGATTTCGTACAGGATTTCGTACGGGATTTTGGACTGGATTTCGGACGGGATTTCGGACGGGATTTCGTACGGGATTTCGGACGGGATTTCAGACGGGATTTCGGACGGGATTTCGTATGGGATTTCGTACGGGATTTCGTACTGGATTTCGTACGGGATTTCGGACGGGATTTCGGACGGGATTTCGTACGGGATTTCGAACGGGATTTCGGACGGGATTTCGATTTCGGACGGGATTTCGTACGGGATTTCGATTTCGTACAGGTTTTCGAACGGGATTTCGATTTCGTACGGGATTTCGTACGGGATTTCTATTTCGTACGGGATGTCGAACGGGATTTTGTAAGGGATTTCGATTTCGTACAGGATTTCGGACGGGATTTCGATTTCAGACGGGATTTCGTACGGGATTTCGTATGGGATTTCGATTTCCTACGGGATTTCGTACGGGATTTCGATTTAGTACGGGATTTTGTAAGGGATTTCTATTTCGTACGGGATTTCTGACGGGATTTCCGACGGGATTTTGATTTCCTACGGGATTTCGTACGGGATATCGATTTCGTACGGGATTTCGTATGGGATTTTGTATGGGATTTCGTACAGGATTTCGTACGGGATTTCGGACGGGATTTCGGACAGGATTTCAGATGGTATTTCGGACGGGATTTCGGACGGGATTTCGGACGGGATTTCGGACGGGATTTCGTACGGGATTTCAATTTCATACGGGATTTCGATTTCGTACGGGATTTCGTACAGGATTTCGTACGGGATGTCGTACGGGATTTTGGACCGGATTTCGGACGGGATTTCGGACGGGATTTCGGATGGGATTTCGGACTGGATTTCGTACAGGATTTCGTACGGGATGTCGTACAGGATTTTGGACGGGATTTCGGACGGGATTTCGGACGGGATTTCGGATGAGATTTCGGACTGGATTTCGAACTGGATTTTGTATGGGATTTCGTACGGGATTTCGGACTGGATTTCGGACGGGATTTCGGACGGGATTTCGTATGGGATTTCGGACGGGATTTCAGACGGGATTTCGGACGGGATTTCGTATGGGATTTCGTACGGGATTTCGTACGGGATTTCGTACAGGATTTCGGACGGGATTTCGGACGGGATTTCGTACGGGATTTCTTACGGGATTTCGTACTGGATTTCGTACGGGATTTCGGACTGGATTTCGGACACGATTTCGGACGGGATTTCGGATGGGATTTCGTACGGGATTTCGTACGGGATTTCGTACGGGATTTCGATTTCGTACGAAATTTCGATTTCGTACGGGATATCGTATGGGATTTCGATTTTGTACAGGATTTCGGACTGGATTTCGTACAGGATTTCGTACGGGATTTCGGAAGGGATTTCGGACTGGTTTTTGGACGGGATTTCGGACGTGATTTAGATTTTGGACGGGATTTAGATTTCGGAAGGGATTTCGTATGGAATTTCGTACGGGATTTCGATTTCGTACGGGATTTCGTACGGGATTGCGTACGGGATTTCGATTTCATACGGGATTTCGATTTCGTACGGGATGTCGTACAGGATTTTGGACGGGATTTCGGACGGGATTTCGGACGGGATTTCGGATGGGATTTCGGACTGGATTTCGTACAGGATTTCGTACGGGATGTCGTACAGGATTTCGGACTGGATTTCGAACTGGATTTTGTATGGGATTTCGTACAGGATTTCGGACTGGATTTTGGACGGGATTTCGGACGGGATTTCGTACGGGATTTCGGACGGGATTTCAGACGGGATTTTGGACGGGATTTCGTATGGGATTTCGTACGGGATTTCGTACGGGATTTCGTACAGGATTTCGGACGGGATTTCGGACGGGATTTCGTACGGGATTTCTTACGGGATTTCGTACTGGATTTCGTACGGGATTTCGGACTGGATTTCGGACGCGATTTCGGACGGGATTTCGGATGGGATTTCGTACGGGATTTCGTACGGGATTTCGTACGGGATTTCGATTTCGTACAAAATTTCGATTTCGTCCGGGATATCGTATGGGATTTCGATTTTGTACAGGATTTCGGACTGGATTTCGTACAGGATTTCGTACGGGATTTCGGAAGGGATTTCGGACTGGTTTTTGGACGGGATTTCGGACGTGATTTAGATTTTGGACGGGATTTCGATTTCGGAAGGGATTTCGTATGGGATTTCGTACGGGATTTCGATTTCGTACGGGATTTCGTACGGGATTTCGTACGGGATTTCGATTTCATACGGGATTTCGATTTCGTACGGGATTTCGTACAGGATTTCGTACGGGATGTCGTACGGGATTTCGGACGGGATTTCGGATGGGATTTCGGACTGGATTTCGTACAGGATTTCGTACGGGATTTCGTATAGGATTTTGGACGGGATTTCGGACGGGATTTCGGACTGGATTTCGTACAGGATTTCGTACGGGATGTCGTACAGGATTTTGGACGGGATTTCGGACGGGATTTCGGACAGGATTTCGGATGAGATTTCGGACTGGATTTCGTACAGGATTTTGTATGGGATTTCGTACGGGATTTTGGACTGGATTTCGGACGGGATTTCGGACGGGATTTCGTACGGGATTTCGGACGGGATTTCAGACGGGATTTCGGACGGGATTTCGTATGGGATTTCGATTTCCTATGTAATTTCGTACGGGATTTCGATTTCGTACGGGATTTTGTAAGGGATTTCTATTTCGTACGGGATTTCTGACGGGATTTCCGACGGGATTTCGATTTCCTACGGGATTTCGTACGGGATTTCGATTTCGTACGGGATTTCGTATGGGATTTTGTATGGGATTTCGTACAGGATTTCGTACGGGATTTCGGACGGGATTTCGGACAGGATTTCAGACGGGATTTCGGACGGGATTTCGGACTGGATTTCGTACAGGATTTCGTACGGGATGTCGTACAGGATTTTGGACGGGATTTCGGACGGGATTTCGGACGGGATTTCGGACGGGATTTTGGACGGGATTTCGGACGGGATTTCGGACTGGATTTCGTACAGGATTTCGTACGGGATGTCGTACAGGATTTTGGACGGGATTTTGGACGGGATTTCGGACGGGATTTCGGATGAGATTTCGGACTGGATTTCGAACTGGATTTTGTATGGGATTTCGTACGGGATTTCGGACTGGATTTCGGACGGGATTTCGGACGGGATTTCGTACGGGATTTTGGACGGGATTTCAGACGGGATTTCGGACGGGATTTCGTATGGGATTTCGTACGAGATTTCGTACGGGATTTCGTACAGGATTTCGGACGGGATTTCGGACGGGATTTCGTACGGGATTTCTTATGGGATTTCGTACTGGATTTCGTACGGGATTTCGGACTGGATTTCGGACGCGATTTCGGACGGGATTTCAGATGGGATTTCGTACGGGATTTCGTACGGGATTTCGTACTGGATTTCGTACGGGATTTCGGACGGGATTTCGGACGGGATTTCGGACGGGATTTCGGACGGGATTTCGAACGGGATTTCGTACGGGATGTCGTACAGGATTTCGGACGGGATTTCGGACGGGATTTCGGATGAGATTTCGGAATGGATTTCGTACAGGATTTCGTACGGGATTTTGGACTGGATTTCGGACGGGATTTCGGACGGGATTTCGTACGGGATTTCGGACGGGATTTCAGACGGGATTTCGGACGGGATTTCGTATGGGATTTCGTACGGATTTCGTACTGGATTTCGTACGGGATTTCGGACGGGATTTCGGACGGGATTTCGTACGGGATTTCGAACGGGATTTCGGACGGGATTTCGATTTCGGACGGGATTTCGTACGGGATTTCGATTTCGTACAGGTTTTCGAACGGGATTTCGATTTCGTACGGGATTTCGTACGGGATTTCTATTTCGTACGGGATGTCGAACGGGATTTTGTAAGGGATTTCGATTTCGTACAGGATTTCGGACGGGATTTCGATTTCAGACGGGATTTCGTACGGGATTTCGTATGGGATTTCGATTTCCTACGGGATTTCGTACGGGATTTCGATTTAGTACGGGATTTTGTAAGGGATTTCTATTTCGTACGGGATTTCTGACGGGATTTCCGACGGGATTTTGATTTCCTACGGGATTTCGTACGGGATTTCGATTTCGTACGGGATTTCGTATGGGATTTTGTATGGGATTTCGTACAGGATTTCGTACGGGATTTCGGACGGGATTTCGGACAGGATTTCAGATGGTATTTCGGACGGGATTTTGGACGGGATTTCGGACGGGATTTCGGACGGGATTTCGTACGGGATTTCAATTTCATACGGGATTTCGATTTCGTACGGGATTTCGTACAGGATTTCGTACGGGATGTCGTACGGGATTTTGGACCGGATTTCGGACGGGATTTCGGACGGGATTTCGGATGGGATTTTGGACTGGATTTCGTACAGGATTTCGTACGGGATGTCGTACAGGATTTTGGACGGGATTTCGGACGGGATTTCGGACGGGATTTCGGATGAGATTTCGGACTGGATTTCGAACTGGATTTTGTATGGGATTTCGTACGGGATTTCGGACTGGATTTCGGACGGGATTTCGGACGGGATTTCGTATGGGATTTCGGACGGGATTTCAGACGGGATTTCGGACGGGATTTCGTATGGGATTTCGTACGGGATTTCGTACGGGATTTCGTACAGGATTTCGGACGGGATTTCGGACGGGATTTCGTACGGGATTTCTTACGGGATTTCGTACTGGATTTCGTACGGGATTTCGGACTGGATTTCGGACACGATTTCGGACGGGATTTCGGATGGGATTTCGTACGGGATTTCGTACGGGATTTCGTACGGGATTTCGATTTCGTACGAAATTTCGATTTCGTACGGGATATCGTATGGGATTTCGATTTTGTACAGGATTTCGGACTGGATTTCGTACAGGATTTCGTACGGGATTTCGGAAGGGATTTCGGACTGGTTTTTGGACGGGATTTCGGACGTGATTTAGATTTTGGACGGGATTTAGATTTCGGAAGGGATTTCGTATGGAATTTCGTACGGGATTTCGATTTCGTACGGGATTTCGTACGGGATTGCGTACGGGATTTCGATTTCATACGGGATTTCGATTTCGTACGGGATGTCGTACAGGATTTTTGACGGGATTTCGGACGGGATTTCGGACGGGATTTCGGATGGGATTTCGGACTGGATTTCGTACAGGATTTCGTACGGGATGTCGTACAGGATTTTGGACGGGATTTCGAACGGGATTTTGGACGGGATTTCGGATGAGATTTCGGACTGGATTTCGAACTGGATTTTGTATGGGATTTCGTACAGGATTTCGGACTGGATTTTGGACGGGATTTCGGACGGGATTTCGTACGGGATTTCGGACGGGATTTCAGACGGGATTTTGGACGGGATTTCGTATGGGATTTCGTACGGGATTTCGTACGGGATTTCGTACAGGATTTCGGACGGGATTTCGGACGGGATTTCGTACGGGATTTCTTACGGGATTTCGTACTGGATTTCGTACGGGATTTCGGACTGGATTTCGGACGCGATTTCGGACGGGATTTCGGATGGGATTTCGTACGGGATTTCGTACGGGATTTGGTACGGGATTTCGATTTCGTACAAAATTTCGATTTCGTCCGGGATATCGTATGGGATTTCGATTTTGTACAGGATTTCGGACTGGATTTCGTACAGGATTTCGTACGGGATTTCGGAAGGGATTTCGGACTGGTTTTTGGACGGGATTTCGGACGTGATTTAGATTTTGGACGGGATTTAGATTTCGGAAGGGATTTCGTATGGGATTTCGTACGGGATTTCGATTTCGTACGGGATTTCGTACGGGATTTCGTTCGGGATTTCGATTTCATACGGGATTTCGATTTCGTACGGGATTTCGTACAGGATTTCGTACGGGATGTCGTACGGGATTTCGGACGGGATTTCGGATGGGATTTCGGACTGGATTTCGTACAGGATTTCGTACGGGATTTCGTACAGGATTTTGGACAGGATTTCGGACGGGATTTCGGACTGGATTTCGTACAGGATTTCGTACGGGATGTCGTACAGGATTTTGGACGGGATTTCGGACGGGATTTCGGACAGGATTTCGGATGAGATTTCGGACTGGATTTCGTACAGGATTTTGTATGGGATTTCGTACGGGATTTTGGACTGGATTTCGGACGGGATTTCGGACGGGATTTCGTACGGGATTTCGGACGGGATTTCAGACGGGATTTCGGACGGGATTTCGTATGGGATTTCGATTTCCTATGTAATTTCGTACGGGATTTCGATTTCGTACGGGATTTTGTAAGGGATTTCTATTTCGTACGGGATTTCTGACGGGATTTCCGACGGGATTTCGATTTCCTACGGGATTTCGTACGGGATTTCGATTTCGTACGGGATTTCGTATGGGATTTTGTATGGGATTTCGTACAGGATTTCGTACGGGATTTCGGACGGGATTTCGGACAGGATTTCAGACGGGATTTCGGACGGGATTTCGGACTGGATTTCGTACAGGATTTCGTACGGAATGTCGTACAGGATTTTGGACGGGATTTCGGACGGGATTTCGGACGGGATTTCGGACGGGATTTTGGACGGGATTTCGGACGGGATTTCGGACTGGATTTCGTACAGGATTTCGTACGGGATGTCGTACAGGATTTTGGACGGGATTTCGGACGGGATTTCGGACGGGATTTCGGATGAGATTTCGGACTGGATTTCGAACTGGATTTTGTATGGGATTTCGTACGGGATTTCGGACTGGATTTCGGACGGGATTTCGGACGGGATTTCGTACGGGATTTTGGACGGGATTTCAGACGGGATTTCGGACGGGATTTCGTATGGGATTTCGTACGAGATTTCGTACGGGATTTCGTACAGGATTTCGGACGGGATTTCGGACGGGATTTCGTACGGGATTTCTTATGGGATTTCGTACTGGATTTCGTACGGGATTTCGGACTGGATTTCGGACGCGATTTCGGACGGGATTTCGGATGGGATTTCGTACGGGATTTCGTACGGGATTTCGTACTGGATTTCGTACGGGATTTCGGACGGGATTTCGGACGGGATTTCGGACGGGATTTCGAACGGGATTTCGTACGGGATGTCGTACAGGATTTTGGACGGGATTTCGGACGGGATTTCGGACGGGATTTCGGATGAGATTTCGGACTGGATTTCGTACAGGATTTCGTACGGGATTTTGGACTGGATTTCAGACGGGATTTCGGACGGGATTTCGTACGGGATTTCGGACGGGATTTCAGACGGGATTTCGGACGGGATTTCGTATGGGATTTCGTACGGGATTTCGTACTGGATTTCGTACGGGATTTCGGACGGGATTTCGGACGGGATTTCGTACGGGATTTTGAACGGGATTTCGGACGGGATTTCGATTTCGGACGGGATTTCGTACGGGATTTCGATTTCGTACAGGTTTTCGAACGGGATTTCGATTTCGTACGGGATTTCGTACGGGATTTCTATTTCGTACGGGATGTCGAACGGGATTTTGTAAGGGATTTCGATTTCGTACAGGATTTCGGACGGGATTTCGATTTCAGACGGGATTTCGTACGGGATTTCGTATGGGATTTCGATTTCCTACGGGATTTCGTACGGGATTTCGATTTAGTACGGGATTTTGTAAGGGATTTCTATTTCGTACGGGATTTCTGACGGGATTTCCGACGGGATTTTGATTTCCTACGGGATTTCGTACGGGATTTCGATTTCGCACGGGATTTCGTATGGGATTTTGTATGGGATTTCGTACAGGATTTCGTACGGGATTTCGGACGGGATTTCGGACAGGATTTCAGATGGTATTTCGGACGGGATTTCGGACGGGATTTCGGACGGGATTTCGGACGGGATTTCGTACGGGATTTCAATTTCATACGGGATTTCGATTTCGTACGGGATTTCGTACAGGATTTCGTACGGGATGTCGTACGGGATTTTGGACGGGATTTCGGACGGGATTTCGGACGGGATTTCGGATGGGATTTCGGACTGGATTTCGTACAGGATTTCGTACGGGATGTCGTACAGGATTTTGGACGGGATTTCGGACGGGATTTCGGACGGGATTTCGGATGAGATTTCGGACTGGATTTCGAACTGGATTTTGTATGGGATTTCGTACGGGATTTCGGACTGGATTTCGGACGGGATTTCGGACGGGATTTCGTATGGGATTTCGGACGGGATTTCAGACGGGATTTCGGACGGGATTTCGTATGGGATTTCGTACGGGATTTCGTACGGGATTTCGTACAGGATTTCGGACCGGATTTCGGACGGGATTTCGTACGGGATTTCTTACGGGATTTCGTACTGGATTTCGTACGGGATTTCGGACTGGATTTCGGACACGATTTCGGACGGGATTTCGGATGGGATTTCGTACGGGATTTCGTACGGGATTTCGTACGGGATTTCGATTTCGTACGAAATTTCGATTTCGTACGGGATATCGTATGGGATTTCGATTTTGTACAGGATTTCGGACTGGATTTCGTACAGGATTTTGTACGGGATTTCGGAAGGGATTTCGGACTGGTTTTTGGACGGGATTTCGGACGTGATTTAGATTTTGGACGGGATTTAGATTTCGGAAGGGATTTCGTATGGAATTTCGTACGGGATTTCGATTTCGTACGGGATTTCGTACGGGATTGCGTACGGGATTTCGATTTCATACGGGATTTCGATTTCGTACGGGATGTCGTACAGGATTTTGGACGGGATTTCGGACGGGATTTCGGACGGGATTTCGGATGAGATTTCGGACTGGATTTCGAACTGGATTTTGTATGGGATTTCGTACGGGATTTCGGACTGGATTTCAGACGGGATTTCGGACGGGATTTCGAACGGGATTTCGTACGGGATGTCGTACAGGATTTTGGACGGGATTTCGGACGGGATTTCGGATGAGATTTCGGACTGGATTTCGTACAGGATTTCGTACGGGATTTTGGACTGGATGTCGGACGGGATTTCGGACTGGATTTCGTACAGGATTTCGTACGGGATTTTGGACGGGATTTCAGACGGGATTTCGGACGGGATTTCGTATGGGATTTCGTACGAGATTTCGTACGGGATTTCGTACAGGATTTCGGACGGGATTTCGGACGGGATTTCGTACGGGATTTCTTATGGGATTTCGTACTGGATTTCGTACGGGATTTCGGACTGGATTTCGGACGCGATTTCGGACGGGATTTCGGATGGGATTTCGTACGGGATTTCGTACGGGATTTCGTACTGGATTTCGTACGGGATTTCGGACGGGATTTCGGACGGGATTTCGGACGGGATTTCGAACGGGATTTCGTACGGGATGTCGTACAGGATTTTGGACGGGATTTCGGACGGGATTTCGGACGGGATTTCGGATGAGATTTCGGACTGGATTTCGTACAGGATTTCGTACGGGATTTTGGACTGGATTTCGGACGGGATTTCGGACGGGATTTCGTACGGGATTTCGGACGGGATTTCAGACGGGATTTCGGACGGGATTTCGTATGGGATTTCGTACGGGATTTCGTACTGGATTTCGTACGGGATTTCGGACGGGATTTCGGACGGGATTTCGTACGGGATTTTGAACGGGATTTCGGACGGGATTTCGATTTCGGACGGGATTTCGTACGGGATTTCGATTTCGTACAGGTTTTCGAACGGGATTTCGATTTCGTACGGGATTTCGTACGGGATTTCTATTTCGTACGGGATGTCGAACGGGATTTTGTAAGGGATTTCGATTTCGTACAGGATTTCGGACGGGATTTCGATTTCAGACGGGATTTCGTACGGGATTTCGTATGGGATTTCGATTTCCTACGGGATTTCGTACGGGATTTCGATTTAGTACGGGATTTTGTAAGGGATTTCTATTTCGTACGGGATTTCTGACGGGATTTCCGACGGGATTTTGATTTCCTACGGGATTTCGTACGGGATTTCGATTTCGTACGGGATTTCGTATGGGATTTTGTATGGGATTTCGTACAGGATTTCGTACGGGATTTCGGACGGGATTTCGGACAGGATTTCAGATGGTATTTCGGACGGGATTTCGGACGGGATTTCGGACGGGATTTCGGACGGGATTTCGTACGGGATTTCAATTTCATACGGGATTTCGATTTCGTACGGGATTTCGTACAGGATTTCGTACGGGATGTCGTACGGGATTTTGGACGGGATTTCGGACGGGATTTCGGACGGGATTTCGGATGGGATTTCGGACTGGATTTCGTACAGGATTTCGTACGGGATGTCGTACAGGATTTTGGACGGGATTTCGGACGGGATTTCGGACGGGATTTCGGATGAGATTTCGGACTGGATTTCGAACTGGATTTTGTATGGGATTTCGTACGGGATTTCGGACTGGATTTCGGACGGGATTTCGGACGGGATTTCGTATGGGATTTCGGACGGGATTTCAGACGGGATTTTGGACGGGATTTCGTATGGGATTTCGTACGGGATTTCGTACGGGATTTCGTACAGGATTTCGGACCGGATTTCGGACGGGATTTCGTACGGGATTTCTTACGGGATTTCGTACTGGATTTCGTACGGGATTTCGGACTGGATTTCGGACACGATTTCGGACGGGATTTCGGATGGGATTTCGTACGGGATTTCGTACGGGATTTCGTACGGGATTTCGATTTCGTACGAAATTTCGATTTCGTACGGGATATCGTATGGGATTTCGATTTTGTACAGGATTTCGGACTGGATTTCGTACAGGATTTTGTACGGGATTTCGGAAGGGATTTCGGACTGGTTTTTGGACGGGATTTCGGACGTGATTTAGATTTTGGACGGGATTTAGATTTCGGAAGGGATTTCGTATGGAATTTCGTACGGGATTTCGATTTCGTACGGGATTTCGTACGGGATTGCGTACGGGATTTCGATTTCATACGGGATTTCGATTTCGTACGGGATGTCGTACAGGATTTTGGACGGGATTTCGGACGGGATTTCGGACGGGATTTCGGATGGGATTTCGGACTGGATTTCGTACAGGATTTCGTACGGGATGTCGTACAGGATTTTGGACGGGATTTCGAACGGGATTTTGGACGGGATTTCGGATGAGATTTCGGACTGGATTTCGAACTGGATTTTGTATGGGATTTCGTACAGGATTTCGGACTGGATTTTGGACGGGATTTCGGACGGGATTTCGTACGGGATTTCGGACGGGATTTCAGACGGGATTTCGGACGGGATTTCGTATGGGATTTCGTACGGGATTTCGTACGGGATTTCGTACAGGATTTCGGACGGGATTTCGGACGGGATTTCGTACGGGATTTCTTACGGGATTTCGTACTGGATTTCGTACGGGATTTCGGACTGGATTTCGGACGCGATTTCGGACGGGATTTCGGATGGGATTTCGTACGGGATTTCGTACGGGATTTCGTACGGGATTTCGATTTCGTACAAAATTTCGATTTCGTCCGGGATATCGTATGGGATTTCGATTTTGTACAGGATTTCGGACTGGATTTCGTACAGGATTTCGTACGGGATTTCGGAAGGGATTTCGGACTGGTTTTTGGACGGGATTTCGGACGTGATTTAGATTTTGGACGGGATTTAGATTTCGGAAGGGATTTCGTATGGGATTTCGTACGGGATTTCGATTTCGTACGGGATTTCGTACGGGATTTCGTACGGGATTTCGATTTCATACGGGATTTCGATTTCGTACGGGATTTCGTACAGGATTTCGTACGGGATGTCGTACGGGATTTCGGACGGGATTTCGGATGGGATTTCGGACTGGATTTCGTACAGGATTTCGTACGGGATTTCGTACAGGATTTTGGACGGGATTTCGGACGGGATTTCGGACTGGATTTCGTACAGGATTTCGTACGGGATGTCGTACAGGATTTTGGACGGGATTTCGGACGGGATTTCGGACAGGATTTCGGATGAGATTTCGGACTGGATTTCGTACAGGATTTTGTATGGGATTTCGTACGGGATTTTGGACTGGATTTCGGACGGGATTTCGGACGGGATTTCGTACGGGATTTCGGACGGGATTTCAGACGGGATTTCGGACGGGATTTCGTATGGGATTTCGATTTCCTATGTAATTTCGTACGGGATTTCGATTTCGTACGGGATTTTGTAAGGGATTTCTATTTCGTACGGGATTTCTGACGGGATTTCCGACGGGATTTCGATTTCCTACGGGATTTCGTACGGGATTTCGATTTCGTACGGGATTTCGTATGGGATTTTGTATGGGATTTCGTTCAGGATTTCGTACGGGATTTCGGACGGGATTTCGGACAGGATTTCAGACGGGATTTCGGACGGGATTTCGGACTGGATTTCGGACGGGATTTCAGACGGGATTTCGTAC
Organism: Lethenteron reissneri; assembly: GCF_015708825.2. NCBI lineage: Eukaryota > Metazoa > Chordata > Hyperoartia > Petromyzontiformes > Petromyzontidae > Lethenteron > Lethenteron reissneri. The sequence goes on from NW_026891592.1 coordinate 14,928, forward strand.
GGGATTTCAATTTCATACGGGATTTCGATTTCGTACGGGATTTCGTACAGGATTTCGTACGGGATGTCGTACGGGATTTTGGACGGGATTTCGGACGGGATTTCGGACGGGATTTCGGACGGGATTTCGGATGGGATTTCGGACTGGATTTCGTACAGGATTTCGTCCGGGATGTCGTACAGGATTTTGGACGGGATTTCGGACGGGATTTCGGACGGGATTTCGGATGAGATTTCGGACTGGATTTCGTACAGGATTTTGTATGGGATTTCGTACGGGATTTCGGACTGGATTTCGGACGGGATTTCGGACGGTATTTCGTAAGGGATTTCGGACGGGATTTCAGACGGGATTTCGGACGGGATTTCGTATGGGATTTCGTACGGGATTTCGTACGGGATTTCGTACAGGATTTCGGACGGGATTTCAGACAGGATTTCGTACAGGATTTCTTACGGGATTTCGTACTGGATTTCGTACGGGATTTCGGACTGGATTTCGGACGCGATTTCGGACGGGATTTCGGATGGGATTTCGTACGGGATTTCGTACGGGATTTCGTACGGGATTTCGATTTCGTTCGAAATTTCGATTTCGTCCGGGATATCGTACGGGATTTCGATTTTGTACAGGATTTCGGACTGGATTTCGTACAGGATTTCGTACGGGATTTCGGAAGGGATTTCGGACTGGTTTTTGGACGGGATTTCAGACGGGATTTAGATATCGGACGGGATTTAGATTTCAGAAGGGATTTCGTATGCGATTTCGTACGGGATTTCGATTTCATACGGGATTTCGTACGGGATTTCAAACGGGATTTCGATTTCATACGGGATTTCGATTTCGTACGGGATTTCGTACGGGATTACGATTTTGTAGGGGATTTCGGACTGGATTTCATACAGGATTTCGTACGGGATTTCGGAAGGGATTTCGGACTGGTTTTTGGACGGGATTTCGGACGTGATTTAGATTTTGGACGGGATTTAGATTTCGGAATGGATTTCGTATGGGATTTCGTACGGGATTTCGATTTCGTACGGGATTTCGTACGGGATTTCGTACGGGATTTCGATTTCATACGGGATTTCGATTTCGTACGGGATTTCGTACAGGATTTCGTACGGGATGTCGTACGGGATTTCGGACGGGATTTCGGATGGGATTTCGGACTGGATTTCGTACAGGATTTCGTACGGGATTTCGTACAGGATTTCGTACGGGATTTCGTACAGGATTTCGTACGGGATTTCGGACGGGATTTTGGACGGGATTTCGGACGGGATTTCGGACGGGATTTCGGATGAGATTTCGGACTGGATTTCGTACAGGATTTTGTATGGGATTTCGTACGGGATTTTGGACTGGATTTCGGACGGGATTTCGGACGGGATTTCGTACGGGATTTCGGACGGGATTTCAGACGGGATTTCGGACGGGATTTCGTATGGGATTTCGTACGGGATTTCGTACTGGATTTCGTACGGGATTTCGGACGGGATTTCGGACGGGATTTCGGACGGGATTTCGGACAGGATTTCGGATGAGATTTCGGACTGGATTTCGTACAGGATTTTGTATGGGATTTCGTACGGGATTTTGGACTGGATTTCGGACGGGATTTCGGATGGGATTTCGTACGGGATTTCGGACGGGATTTCAGACGGGATTTCAGACGGGATTTCGTATGGGATTTCGATTTCCTATGGAATTTCGTACGGGATTTCGATTTCGTACAGGATTTTGTAAGGGATTTCTATTTCGTACGGGATTTCTGACGGGATTTCTGACGGGATTTCGATTTCCTACGGGATTTCGTACGGGATTTCGATTTCGAACGGGATTTCGTATGGGATTTTGTTTGGGATTTCGTACAGGATTTCGTACGGGATTTCGGACGGGATTTCGGACAGGATTTCAGACGGGATTTCGGATGGGATTTCGGACTGGATTTCGGACGGGATTTCAGACGGGATTTCGTACGGGATTTCAATTTCATACGGGATTTCGATTTAGTACGGGATTTCGTACAGGATTTCGTACGGGATGTCGTACGGGATTTTGGATGGGATTTCGGACGGGATTTCGGACGGGATTTCGGACGGGATTTCGGATGGGATTTCGGACTGGATTTCGTACAGGATTTCGTACGGGATGTCGTACAGGATTTTGAACGGGATTTCGGACGGGATTTCGGACGGGATTTCGGATGAGATTTCGGACTGGATTTCGTACAGGATTTTGTATGGGATTTCGTACGGGATTTCGGACTGGATTTTGGACGGGATTTCGTACGGGATTTCGGACGGGATTTCAGACGGGATTTCGGACGGGATTTCGTATGGGATTTCGTACGGGATTTCGTACGGGATTTCGTACAGGATTTCGGACGGGATTTCGGACTGGATTTCGGACGCGATTTCGGACGGGATTTCGGATGGGATTTCGTACGGGATTTCGTACGGGATTTCGTACGGGATTTCGATTTCGTACGAAATTTCGATTTCGTCCGGGATATTGTACGGGATTTCGATTTTGTACAGGATTTCGGACTGGATTTCGTACAGGATTTCGTACGGGATTTCGGAAGGGATTTCGGACTGGTTTTTGGACGGGATTTCGGACGGGATTTAGATATCGGACGGGATTTAGATTTCAGAAGGGATTTCGTATGCGATTTCGTACGGGATTTCGATTTCATACGGGATTTCGTACGGGATTTCAAACGGGATTTCGATTTCATACGGGATTTCGATTTCGTACGGGATTTCGTACGGGATTACGATTTTGTAGGGGATTTCGGACTGGATTTCATACAGGATTTCGTACGGGATTTCGGAAGGGATTTCGGACTGGTTTTTGGACGGGATTTCGGACGTGATTTAGATTTTGGACGGGATTTAGATTTCGGAAGGGATTTCGTATGGGATTTCGTACGGGATTTCGATTTCGTACGGGATTTCGTACGGGATTTCGTACGGGATGTCGTACGGGATTTTGGACGGGATTTCGGACGGGATTTCGGACGGGATTTCGGATGGGATTTCGGACTGGATTTCGTACAGGATTTCGTACGGGATTTCGTACAGGATTTTGGACGGGATTTCGGACGGGATTTCGGACTGGATTTCGTACAGGATTTCGTACGGGATGTCGTACAGGATTTTGGACGGGATTTCGGACGGGATTTCGTATGGGATTTCGATTTCCTATGGAATTTCGTACGGGATTTCGATTTCGTACGGGATTTTGTAAGGGATTTCTATTTCGTACGGGATTTCTGACGGGATTTCCGACGGGATTTCGATTTTCTACGGGATTTCGTACGAGATTTCGATTTCGAACGGGATTTCGTATGGGATTTTGTATGGGATTTCGTACAGGATTTCGTACGGGATTTCGGACGGGATTTCGGACAGGATTTCAGACGGGATTTCGGACGGGATTTCGGACTGGATTTCGGACGGGATTTCAGACGGGATTTCGTACGGGATTTCAATTTCATACGGGATTTCGATTTAGTATGGGATTTCGTACAGGATTTTGTACGGGATGTCGTACGGGATTTTGGATGGGATTTCGGACGGGATTTCGGACGGGATTTCAGACGGGATTTCGGATGGGATTTCGGACTGGATTTCGTACAGGATTTCGTACGGGATGTCGTACAGGATTTTGAACGGGATTTTGGACGGGATTTCGGACGGGATTTCGGATGAGATTTCGGACTGGATTTCGTACAGGATTTTGTATGGGATTTCGTACGGGATTTCGGACTGGATTTCGGACGGGATTTCGTACGGGATTTCGGACGGGATTTCAGACGGGATTTCGGACGGGATTTCGTATGGGATTTCGTACGGGATTTCGTACGGGATTTCGTACAGGATTTCGGACGGGATTTCGGACAGGATTTCGTACGGGATTTCTTATGGGATTTCGTACTGGATTTCGTACGGGATTTCGGACTGGATTTCGGACGCGATTTCGGACGGGATTTCGGATGGGATTTCGTACGGGATTTCGTACGGGATTTCGTACGGGATTTCGATTTTGTACGAAATTTCGATTTTGTCCGGGATATCGTACGGGATTTCGATTTTGTACAGGATTTCGGACTGGATTTCGTACAGGATTTCGTACGGGATTTCGGAAGGGATTTCGGACTGGTTTTTGGACGGGATTTCGGACGGGATTTAGATATCGGACGGGATTTAGATTTCAGAAGGGATTTCGTATGCGATTTCGTACGGGATTTCGATTTCATACGGGATTTCGTACGGGATTTCAAACGGGATTTCGATTTCATACGGGATTTCGATTTCGTACGGGATTTCGTACGGGATTACTATTTTGTAGGGGATTTCGGACTGGATTTCATACAGGATTTCGTACGGGATTTCGGAAGGGATTTCGGACTGGTTTTTGGACGGGATTTCGGACGTGATTTAGATTTTGGACGGGATTTAGATTTCGGAAGGGATTTCGTATGGGATTTCGTACGGGATTTCGATTTCGTACGGGATTTCGTACGGAATTTCGTACGGGATTTCGATTTCATACGGGATTTCGATTTCGTACGGGATTTCGTACAGGATTTCGTACGGGATGTCGTACGGGATTTCGGACGGGATTTCGGATGGGATTTCGGACTGGATTTCGTACAGGATTTCGTACGGGATTTCGTACAGGATTTTGGACGGGATTTCGGACGGGATTTCGGACTGGATTTCGTACAGGATTTCGTACGGGATGTCGTACAGGATTTTGGACGGGATTTCGGACGGGATTTCGGACGGGATTTCGGATGAGATTTCGGACTGGATTTCGTACAGGATTTTGTATGGGATTTCGTACGGGATTTTGGACTGGATTTCGGACTGGATTTCGGACGGGATTTCGTACGGGATTTCGGACGGGATTTCAGACGGGATTTCGGACGGGATTTCGTATGGGATTTCGTACGGGATTTCGTACTGGATTTCGTATGGGATTTCGTACGGGATTTTGGACTGGATTTCGGACGGGATTTCGGACGGGATTTCGTACGGGATTTCGGACGGGATTTCAGACGGGATTTCGGACGGGATTTCATATGGGATTTCGTACGGGATTTCGTACTGGATTTCGTACGGGATTTCGGACGGGATTTCGGACGGGATTTCGGACGGGATTTCGAACGGGATTTCGGACGGGATTTCGATTTCGGATGGGATTTCGTACGGGATTTCGATTTCGTACGGGACTTCGTACGGGATTTCTATTTCGTATGGGATTTTGAACGGGATTTCGATTTCATACGGGATTTCGTACGGGATTTCTATTTCGTACGGGATGTCGAACGGGATTTTGTAAGGGATTTCGATTTCGTACAGGATTTCGGACGGGATTTCGATTTCAGACGGGATTTCGTACGGGATTTCGTATGGGATTTCGATTTCCTACGGGATTTCGTACGGGATTTCGATTTAGTACGGGATTTTGTAGGGATTTCTATTTCGTACGGGATTTCTGACGGGATTTCCGACGGGATTTTGATTTCCTACGGGATTTCGTACGGGATTTCGATTTCGTACGGGATTTCGTATGGGATTTTGTATGGGATTTTGTACAGGATTTCGTACGGGATTTCGGACGGGATTTCGGACAGGATTTCAGACGGGATTTCGGACGGGATTTCGGACGGGATTTCGGACGGGATTTCGGACGGGATTTCGTACGGGATTTCAATTTCATACGGGATTTCGATTTCGTACGGGATTTCGTACAGGATTTCGTACGGGATGTCGTACGGGATTTTGGACGGGATTTCGGACGGGATTTCGGACGGGATTTCGGATGGGATTTCGGACTGGATTTCGTACAGGATTTCGTACGGGATGTCGTACAGGATTTTGGACGGGATTTCGGACGGGATTTCGGACGGGATTTCGGATGAGATTTCGGACTGGATTTCGAACTGGATTTTGTATGGGATTTCGTACGGGATTTCGGACTGGATTTCGGACGGGATTTCGGACGGGATTTCGTATGGGATTTCGGACGGGATTTCAGACGGGATTTCGGACGGGATTTCGTATGGGATTTCGTACGGGATTTCGTACGGGATTTCGTACAGGATTTCGGATGGGATTTTGGACGGGATTTCGTACGGGATTTCTTACGGGATTTCGTACTGGATTTCGTACGAGATTTCGGACTGGATTTCGGACGCGATTTCGGACGGGATTTCGGATGGGATTTCGTACGGGATTTCGTACGGGATTTCGTACGGGATTTCGATTTCGTACGAAATTTCGATTTCGTCCGGGATATCGTATGGGATTTCGATTTTGTTCAGGATTTCGGACTGGATTTCGTACAGGATTTCGTACGGGATTTCGGAAGGGATTTCGGACTGGTTTTTGGACGGGATTTCGGACGTGATTTAGATTTTGGACGGGATTTAGATTTCGGAAGGGATTTCGTACAGGATTTTGTATGGGATTTTGTACGGGATTTTGGACTGGATTTCGGACGGGATTTCGGACGGGATTTCGTACGGGATTTCGGACGGGATTTCAGACGGGATTTCGGACGGGATTTCGTATGGGATTTCGTACGGGATTTAGTACTGGATTTCGTACGGGATTTCGGATGGGATTTCGGACGGGATTTCGGACGGGATTTCGAACGGGATTTCGTACGGGATGTCGTACAGGATTTTGGACTGGATTTCGGACGGGATTTCGGACGGGATTTCGTACGGGATTTCGGACGGGATTTCAGACGGGATTTCGGACGGGATTTCGGACGGGATTTCGATTTCATACGGGATTTCGATTTCGTACGGGATTTCGTACAGGATTTCGTACGGGATGTCGTACGGGATTTCGGACGGGATTTCGGATGGGATTTCGGACTGGATTTCGTACAGGATTTCGTACGGGATTTCGTACAGGATTTTGGACGGGATTTCGGACGGGATTTCGGACTGGATTTCGTACAGGATTTCGTACGGGATGTCGTACAGGATTTTGGACGGGATTTCGGACGGGATTTCGGACGGGATTTCGGATGAGATTTCGGACTGGATTTCGTACAGGATTTTGTATGGGATTTCGTACGGGATTTTGGACTGGATTTCGGACGGGATTTCGGACGGGATTTCGTACGGGATTTCGGACGGGATTTCAGACGGGATTTCGGACGGGATTTCGTATGGGATTTCGTACGGGATTTCGTACTGGATTTCGTATGGGATTTCGTACGGGATTTTGGACTGGATTTCGGACGGGATTTCGGACGGGATTTCGTACGGGATTTCGGACGGGATTTCAGACGGGATTTCGGACGGGATTTCATATGGGATTTCGTACGGGATTTCGTACTGGATTTCGTACGGGATTTCGGACGGGATTTCGGACGGGATTTCGGACGGGATTTCGAACGGGATTTCGGACGGGATTTCGATTTCGGATGGGATTTCGTACGGGATTTCGATTTCGTACGGGACTTCGTACGGGATTTCTATTTCGTATGGGATTTTGAACGGGATTTCGATTTCATACGGGATTTCGTACGGGATTTCTATTTCGTACGGGATGTCGAACGGGATTTTGTAAGGGATTTCGATTTCGTACAGGATTTCGGACGGGATTTCGATTTCAGACGGGATTTCGTACGGGATTTCGTATGGGATTTCGATTTCCTACGGGATTTCGTACGGGATTTCGATTTAGTACGGGATTTTGTAGGGATTTCTATTTCGTACGGGATTTCTGACGGGATTTCCGACGGGATTTTGATTTCCTACGGGATTTCGTACGGGATTTCGATTTCGTACGGGATTTCGTATGGGATTTTGTATGGGATTTTGTACAGGATTTCGTACGGGATTTCGGACGGGATTTCGGACAGGATTTCAGACGGGATTTCGGACGGGATTTCGGACGGGATTTCGGACGGGATTTCGGACGGGATTTCGTACGGGATTTCAATTTCATACGGGATTTCGATTTCGTACGGGATTTCGTACAGGATTTCGTACGGGATGTCGTACGGGATTTTGGACGGGATTTCGGACGGGATTTCGGACGGGATTTCGGATGGGATTTCGGACTGGATTTCGTACAGGATTTCGTACGGGATGTCGTACAGGATTTTGGACGGGATTTCGGACGGGATTTCGGACGGGATTTCGGATGAGATTTCGGACTGGATTTCGAACTGGATTTTGTATGGGATTTCGTACGGGATTTCGGACTGGATTTCGGACGGGATTTCGGACGGGATTTCGTATGGGATTTCGGACGGGATTTCAGACGGGATTTCGGACGGGATTTCGTATGGGATTTCGTACGGGATTTCGTACGGGATTTCGTACAGGATTTCGGATGGGATTTTGGACGGGATTTCGTACGGGATTTCTTACGGGATTTCGTACTGGATTTCGTACGAGATTTCGGACTGGATTTCGGACGCGATTTCGGACGGGATTTCGGATGGGATTTCGTACGGGATTTCGTACGGGATTTCGTACGGGATTTCGATTTCGTACGAAATTTCGATTTCGTCCGGGATATCGTATGGGATTTCGATTTTGTTCAGGATTTCGGACTGGATTTCGTACAGGATTTCGTACGGGATTTCGGAAGGGATTTCGGACTGGTTTTTGGACGGGATTTCGGACGTGATTTAGATTTTGGACGGGATTTAGATTTCGGAAGGGATTTCGTACAGGATTTTGTATGGGATTTTGTACGGGATTTTGGACTGGATTTCGGACGGGATTTCGGACGGGATTTCGTACGGGATTTCGGACGGGATTTCAGACGGGATTTCGGACGGGATTTCGTATGGGATTTCGTACGGGATTTAGTACTGGATTTCGTACGGGATTTCGGACGGGATTTCGGACGGGATTTCGGACGGGATTTCGAACGGGATTTCGTACGGGATGTCGTACAGGATTTTGGACTGGATTTCGGACGGGATTTCGGACGGGATTTCGTACGGGATTTCGGACGGGATTTCAGACGGGATTTCGGACGGGATTTTGTATGGGATTTCGTACGGGATTTCGTACTGGATTTCGTACGGGATTTCGGACGGGATTTCGGACGGGATTTCGGACGGGATTTCGAACGGGATTTCGGACGGGATTTCGATTTCGGACGGGATTTCGTACGGGATTTCGATTTCGTACAGGATTTCGAACGGGATTTCGATTTCGGACGGGATTTCGAACGGGATTTCGGACGGGATTTCGATTTCGGATGGGATTTCGTACGGGATTTCGTACGGGATTTCGTACGGGATTTCGATTTCGTACGAAATTTCGATTTCGTCCGGGATATCGTATGGGATTTCGATTTTGTTCAGGATTTCGGACTGGATTTCGTACAGGATTTCGTACGGGATTTCGGAAGGGATTTCGGACTGGTTTTTGGACGGGATTTCGGACGTGATTTAGATTTTGGACGGGATTTAGATTTCGGAAGGGATTTCGTACAGGATTTTGTATGGGATTTCGTACGGGATTTTGGACTGGATTTCTGACGGGATTTCGGACGGGATTTCGTACGGGATTTCGGACGGGATTTCGGACGGGATTTCGGACGGGATTTCGAACGGGATTTCGTACGGGATGTCGTACAGGATTTTGGACTGGATTTCGGACGGGATTTCGGACGGGATTTCGTACGGGATTTCGGACGGGATTTCAGACGGGATTTCGGACGGGATTTCGTATGGGATTTCGTACGGGATTTCGTACTGGATTTTGTACGGGATTTCGGACGGGATTTCGGACGGGATTTCGGACGGGATTTCGAACGGGATTTTGGACGGGATTTCGATTTCGGACGGGATTTCGTACGGGATTTCGATTTCGTACAGGATTTCGAACGGGATTTCGATTTCGGACGGGATTTCGAACGGGATTTCGGACGGGATTTCGATTTCGGATGGGATTTCGTACGGGATTTCGTACGGGATTTCGTACGGGATTTCGATTTCGTACGAAATTTCGATTTCGTCCGGGATATCGTATGGGATTTCGATTTTGTTCAGGATTTCGGACTGGATTTCGTACAGGATTTCGTACGGGATTTCGGAAGGGATTTCGGACTGGTTTTTGGACGGGATTTCGGACGTGATTTAGATTTTGGACGGGATTTAGATTTCGGAAGGGATTTCGTACAGGATTTTGTATGGGATTTCGTACGGGATTTTGGACTGGATTTCTGACGGGATTTCGGACGGGATTTCGTACGGGATTTCGGACGGGATTTCAGACGGGATTTCGGACGGGATTTCGTATGGGATTTCGTACGGGATTTAGTACTGGATTTCGTACGGGATTTCGGACGGGATTTCGGACGGGATTTCGGACGGGATTTCGAACGGGATTTCGTACGGGATGTCGTACAGGATTTTGGACGAGATTTCGGACGGGATTTCGGACGGGATTTCGGATGAGATTTCGGACTGGATTTCGTACAGGATTTCGTATGGGATTTCGTACGGGATTTAGTACTGGATTTCGTACGGGATTTCGGACGGGATTTCGGACGGGATTTCGGACGGGATTTCGAACGGGAATTCGTACGGGATGTCGTACAGGATTTTGGACTGGATTTCGGACGGGATTTCGGACGGGATTTCGTACGGGATTTCGGACGGGATTTCAGACGGGATTTCGGACGGGATTTCGTATGGGATTTCGTACGGGATTTCGTACTGGATTTCGTACGGGATTTCGGACGGGATTTCAGACGGGATTTCGGACGGGATTTTGTATGGGATTTCGTACGGGATTTAGTACTGGATTTCGTACGGGATTTCGGACGGGATTTCGGACGGGATTTCGGACGGGATTTCGAACGGGATTTCGTACGGGATGTCGTACAGGATTTTGGACGAGATTTCGGACGGGATTTCGGACGGGATTTCGGATGAGATTTCGGACTGGATTTCGTACAGGATTTCGTATGGGATTTCGTACGGGATTTAGTACTGGATTTCGTACGGGATTTCGGACGGGATTTCAGACGGGATTTCGGACGGGATTTCGTATGGGATTTCGTACGGGATTTAGTACTGGATTTCGTACGGGATTTCGGACGGGATTTCGGACGGGATTTCGGACGGGATTTCGAACGGGATTTCGTACGGGATGTCGTACAGGATTTTGGACGAGATTTCGGACGGGATTTCGGACGGGATTTCGGATGAGATTTCGGACTGGATTTCGTACAGGATTTCGTATGGGATTTCGTACGGGATTTAGTACTGGATTTCGTACGGGATTTCGGACGGGATTTCGGACGGGATTTCGGACGGGATTTCGAACGGGAATTCGTACGGGATGTCGTACAGGATTTTGGACTGGATTTCGGACGGGATTTCGGACGGGATTTCGTACGGGATTTCGGACGGGATTTCAGACGGGATTTCGGACGGGATTTCGTATGGGATTTCGTACGGGATTTCGTACTGGATTTCGTACGGGATTTCGGACGGGATTTCAGACGGGATTTCGGACGGGATTTCGTATGGGATTTCGTACGGGATTTAGTACTGGATTTCGTACGGGATTTCGGACGGGATTTCGGACGGGATTTCGGACGGGATTTCGAACGGGATTTCGTACGGGATGTCGTACAGGATTTTGGACGAGATTTCGGACGGGATTTCGGACGGGATTTCGGATGAGATTTCGGACTGGATTTCGTACAGGATTTCGTATGGGATTTCGTACGGGATTTAGTACTGGATTTCGTACGGGATTTCGGACGGGATTTCGGACGGGATTTCGGACGGGATTTCGAACGGGAATTCGTACGGGATGTCGTACAGGATTTTGGACTGGATTTCGGACGGGATTTCGGACGGGATTTCGTACGGGATTTCGGACGGGATTTCAGACGGGATTTCGGACGGGATTTCGTATGGGATTTCGTACGGGATTTCGTACTGGATTTCGTACGGGATTTCGGACGGGATTTCAGACGGGATTTCGGACGGGATTTTGTATGGGATTTCGTACGGGATTTAGTACTGGATTTCGTACGGGATTTCGGACGGGATTTCGGACGGGATTTCGGACGGGATTTCGAACGGGATTTCGTACGGGATGTCGTACAGGATTTTGGACGAGATTTCGGACGGGATTTCGGACGGGATTTCGGATGAGATTTCGGACTGGATTTCGTACAGGATTTCGTATGGGATTTCGTACGGGATTTAGTACTGGATTTCGTACGGGATTTCGGACGGGATTTCGGACGGGATTTCGGACGGGATTTCGAACGGGATTTCGTACGGGATGTCGTACAGGATTTTGGACTGGATTTCGGACGGGATTTCGGACGGGATTTCGTACGGGATTTCGGACGGGATTTCAGACGGGATTTCGGACGGGATTTCGTATGGGATTTCGTACGGGATTTCGTACTGGATTTCGTACGGGATTTCGGACGGGATTTCGGACGGGATTTCGGACGGGATTTCGAACGGGATTTCGGACGGGATTTCGATTTCGGACGGGATTTCGTACGGGATTTCGATTTCGTACAGGATTTCGAACGGGATTTCGATTTCGTACGGGATTTCTATTTCGTACGGAATGTCGAACGGGATTTTGTAAGGGATTTCGATTTCGTACAGGATTTTGGACGGGATTTCGATTTCAGACGGGATTTCGTTCGGGATTTCGTATGGGATTTCGATTTCCTACGGGATTTCGTACGGGATTTCGATTTAGTACGGGATTTTGTAGGGATTTCTATTTCGTACGGGATTTCTGACGGGATTTCCGACGGGATTTTGATTTCCTACGGGATTTCGTACGGGATTTCGATTTCGTACGGGATTTCGTATGGGATTTTGTATGGGATTTCGTACAGGATTTCGTACGGGATTTCGGACGGGATTTCAGACAGGATTTCAGACGGGATTTCGGACGGGATTTTGGACGGGATTTCGGACGGGATTTCGGACGGGATTTCGTACGGGATTTCGTACGGGATTTCGTACGGGATTTCGATTTCGTACGAAATTTCGATTTCGTCCGGGATATCGTATGGGATTTCGATTTTGTACAGGATTTCGGACTGGATTTCGTACAGGATTTCGTACGGGATTTCGGAAGGGATTTCGGACTGGTTTTTGGACGGGATTTCGGACGTGATTTAGATTTTGGACGGGATTTAGATTTCGGAAGGGATTTCGTATGGGATTTCGTACGGGATTTCGATTTCGTACGGGATTTCGTACGGGATTTCGTACGGGATTTCGATTTCATACAGGATTTCGATTTCGTACGGGATTTCGTACAGGATTTCGTACGGGATGTCGTACAGGATTTCGGACGGGATTTCGGATGGGATTTCGGACTGGATTTCGTACAGGATTTTGGACTGGATTTCGGACGGGATTTCGGACGGGATTTCGTACGGGATTTCGGACGGGATTTCAGACGGGATTTCGGACGGGATTTCGTATGGGATTTCGTACGGGATTTCGTACTGGATTTCGTACGGGATTTCGGACGGGATTTCAGACGGGATTTCGGACGGGATTTCGTATGGGATTTCGTACGGGATTTAGTACTGGATTTCGTACGGGATTTCGGACGGGATTTCGGACGGGATTTCGGACGGGATTTCGAACGGGATTTCGTACGGGATGTCGTACAGGATTTTGGACGAGATTTCGGACGGGATTTCGGACGGGATTTCGGATGAGATTTCGGACTGGATTTCGTACAGGATTTCGTATGGGATTTCGTACGGGATTTAGTACTGGATTTCGTACGGGATTTCGGACGGGATTTCGGACGGGATTTCGGACGGGATTTCGAACGGGATTTCGTACGGGATGTCGTACAGGATTTTGGACTGGATTTCGGACGGGATTTCGGACGGGATTTCGTACGGGATTTCGGACGGGATTTCAGACGGGATTTCGGACGGGATTTCGTATGGGATTTCGTACGGGATTTCGTACTGGATTTCGTACGGGATTTCGGACGGGATTTCGGACGGGATTTCGGACGGGATTTCGAACGGGATTTCGGACGGGATTTCGATTTCGGACGGGATTTCGTACGGGATTTCGATTTCGTACAGGATTTCGAACGGGATTTCGATTTCGTACGGGATTTCTATTTCGTACGGAATGTCGAACGGGATTTTGTAAGGGATTTCGATTTCGTACAGGATTTTGGACGGGATTTCGATTTCAGACGGGATTTCGTTCGGGATTTCGTATGGGATTTCGATTTCCTACGGGATTTCGTACGGGATTTCGATTTAGTACGGGATTTTGTAGGGATTTCTATTTCGTACGGGATTTCTGACGGGATTTCCGACGGGATTTTGATTTCCTACGGGATTTCGTACGGGATTTCGATTTCGTACGGGATTTCGTATGGGATTTTGTATGGGATTTCGTACAGGATTTCGTACGGGATTTCGGACGGGATTTCAGACAGGATTTCAGACGGGATTTCGGACGGGATTTTGGACGGGATTTCGGACGGGATTTCGGACGGGATTTCGTACGGGATTTCGTACGGGATTTCGTACGGGATTTCGATTTCGTACGAAATTTCGATTTCGTCCGGGATATCGTATGGGATTTCGATTTTGTACAGGATTTCGGACTGGATTTCGTACAGGATTTCGTACGGGATTTCGGAAGGGATTTCGGACTGGTTTTTGGACGGGATTTCGGACGTGATTTAGATTTTGGACGGGATTTAGATTTCGGAAGGGATTTCGTATGGGATTTCGTACGGGATTTCGATTTCGTACGGGATTTCGTACGGGATTTCGTACGGGATTTCGATTTCATACAGGATTTCGATTTTGTACGGGATTTCGTACAGGATTTCGTACGGGATGTCGTACGGGATTTCGGACGGGATTTCGGATGGGATTTCGGACTGGATTTCGTACAGGATTTCGTACGGGATTTCGTACAGGATTTTGGATGGGATTTCGGACGGGATTTCGGACTGGATTTCGTACAGGATTTCGTACGGGATGTCGTACAGGATTTTCGACGGGATTTCAGACGGGATTTCGGACGGGATTTCGTATGGGATTTCGTACGGGATTTCGTACTGGATTTCGTACGGGATTTCGGACGGGATTTCGGACGGGATTTCGTACGGGATTTCAAACGGGATTTCGGACGGGATTTCGATTTCGGACGGGATTTCGTACGGGATTTCGATTTCGTACAGGTTTTCGAACGGGATTTCGATTTCGTACGGGATTTCGTACGGGATTTCTATTTCGTACGGGATGTCGAACGGGATTTTGTAAGGGATTTCGATTTCGTACAGGATTTCGGACGGGATTTCGATTTCAGACGGGATTTCGTATGGGATTTCGTATGGGATTTCGATTTCCTACGGGATTTCGTACGGGATTTCGATTTAGTACGGGATTTTGTAAGGGATTTCTATTTCGTACGGGATTTCTGACGGGATTTCCGACGGGATTTTGATTTCTTACGGGATTTCGTACGGGATTTCGATTTCGTACGGGATTTCGTATGGGATTTTGTATGGGATTTCGTACAGGATTTCGTACGGGATTTCGGACGGGATTTCGGACAGGATTTCAGACGGGATTTCGGACGGGATTTCGGACGGGATTTCGGACGGGATTTCGGACGGGATTTCGGACGGGATTTCGTACGGGATTTCGTACGGGATTTCGTACGGGATTTCGATTTCGTACGAAATTTCGATTTCGTCCGGGATATCGTATGGGATTTCGATTTTGTACAGGATTTCGGACTGAATTTCGTACAGGATTTCGTACGGGATTTCGGAAGGGATTTCGGACTGGTTTTTGGACGGGATTTCGGACGTGATTTAGATTTTGGACGGGATTTAGATTTCGGAAGGGATTTCGTATGGGATTTTGTACGGGATTTCGATTTCGTACGGGATTTCCTACGGGATTTCGTACGGGATTTCGATTTCATACGGGATTTCGATTTCGTACGGGATTTCGTACAGGATTTCGTACGGGATGTCGTACGGGATTTCGGACGGGATTTCGGATGGGATTTCGGACTGGATTTCGAACAGGATTTCGTACGGGATTTCGTACAGGATTTTGGACGGGATTTCGGACGGGATTTCGGACTGGATTTCGTACAGGATTTCGTACGGGATGTCGTACAGGATCCTGGACGGGATTTCGGACGGGATTTCGGACGGGATTTCGGATGAGATTTCGTACAGGATTTCGTACGGGATGTCGTACAGGATTTTGGACGGGATTTCGGACGGGATTTCGGACGGGATTTCGGATGGGATTTCGGACTGGATTTCGTACAGGATTTCGTACGGGATTTCGTACAGGATTTTGGACGGGATTTCAGACGGGATTTCGGAAGGGATTTCGTATGGGATTTCGTACGGGATTTCGTACTGGATTTCGTACGGGATTTCGGACGGGATTTCAGACGGGATTTCGTACGGGATTTCGAACGGGATTTCGGACGGGATTTCGATTTCGGACGGGATTTCGTACGGGATTTCGATTTCGTACAGGTTTTCGAACGGGATTTCGATTTCGTACGGGATTTCGTACGGGATTTCTATTTCGTACGGGATGTCGAACGGGATTTTGTAAGGGATTTCGATTTCGTACAGGATTTCGGACGGGATTTCGATTTCAGACGGGATTTCGTACGGGATTTCGTATGGGATTTCGATTTCCTACGGGATTTCGTACGGGATTTCGATTTAGTACGGGATTTTGTAAGGGATTTCTATTTCGTACGGGATTTCTGACGGGATTTCCGACGGGATTTTGATTTCCTACGGGATTTTGTACGGGATTTCGATTTCGTACGGGATTTCGTATGGGATTTTGTATGGGATTTCGTACAGGATTTCGTACGGGATTTCGGACGGGATTTCGGACGGGATTTCGGACGGGATTTCGTACGGGATTTCGTACGGGATTTCGTACGGGATTTCGATTTCGTACGAAATTTCGATTTCGTCCGGGATATCGTATGGGATTTCGGTTTTGTACAGGATTTCGGACTGGATTTCGTACAGGATTTCGTACGGGATTTCGGAAGGGATTTCGGACTGGTTTTTGGACGGGATTTCGGACGTGATTTAGATTTTGGACGGGATTTAGATTTCGGAAGGGATTTCGTAAGGGATTTCGTACGGGATTTCGATTTCGTACGGGATTTCGTACGGGATTTCGTACGGGATTTCGATTTCATACGGGATTTCGATTTCGTACGGGATTTCGTACAGGATTTCGTACGGGATGTCGTACGGGATTTCGGACGGGATTTCGGATGGGATTTCGGACTGGATTTCGTACAGGATTTCGTACGGGATTTCGTACAAGATTTTGGACGGGATTTCGGACGGGATTTCGGACTGGATTTCGTACAGGATTTCGTACGGGATGTCGTACAGGATTTTGGACGGGATTTCGGACGGGATTTCGGACGGGATTTCGGATGAGATTTCGGACTGGATTTCGAAATGGATTTTGTATGGGATTTCGTACGGGATTTCGGACTGGATTTCGGACGGGATTTCGGACGGGATTTCGTACGGGATTTTGGACGGGATTTCAGACGGGATTTCGGACGGGATTTCGTATGGGATTTCGTACGGGATTTCGTACGGGATTTCGTACAGGATTTCGGACGGGATTTCGGACGGGATTTCGGATGGGATTTCGGACTGGATTTCGTACAGGATTTCGTACGGGATTTCATACAGGATTTTGGACGGGATTTCAGACGGGATTTCGGAAGGGATTTCGGACTGGATTTCGTACAGGATTTCGTACGGGATTTCGTACAGGATTTTGGACGGGATTTCGTACGGGATTTCGGACTGGATTTCGGACGGGATTTCGGACGGGATTTCGGACGGGATTTCGTACGGGATTTCGGACGGGATTTCAGACGGGATTTCGGACGGGATTTCATATGGGATTTCGTACGGGATTTCGTACAGGATTTCGAACGGGATTTCGGACGGGATTTCGTACGGGATTTCTTACGGAATTTTGTACTGGATTTTGTACGGGATTTCGGACTGGATTTCGGACGCGATTTCGGACGGGATTTCGGATGGGATTTTGTACGGGATTTCGTACGGGATTTCGTACGGGATTTCGATTTCGTACGAAATTTCGATTTTGTCCGGGATATTGTACGGGATTTCGATTTTGTACGGGATTTCGGACTGGATTTCGTACAGTATTTCGTACGGGATTTCGTACAGGATTTTGGACGGGATTTCGGACGGGATTTCGGATTGGATTTCGTACAGGATTTCGTACGGGATGTCGTACAGGATTTTGGACGGGATTTCGTATGGGATTTCAGACGGGATTTCGGATGAGATTTCGGACGGGATTTCGGACGGGATTTCGTACGGGATTTCGGACGGGATTTCAGACGGGATTTCGGACGGGATTTCGTATGGGATTTCGTACGGGATTTCGTACGGGATTTCGTACAGGATTTCGGACGGGATTTCGGACGGGATTTCGTAGGGGATTTCTTACGGGATTTCGTACTGGATTTCGTACGGGATTTCGGACTGGATTTCGGACGCGATTTCGGACGGGATTTCGGATGGGATTTCGTACGGGATTTCGTACGGGATTTCGATTTCGTACGAAATTTCGATTTCGTACGGGATATCGTACGGGATTTCGATTTTGTACGAGATTTCGGACTGGATTTCGTACAGGATTTCGTACGGGATTTCGGAAGAGATTTCGGACTGGTTTTTGGACGGGATTTCGGACGGGATTTAGATATCGGACGGGATTTAGATTTCGGAAGGGATTTCGTATGGGATTTCGTACGGGATTTCGATTTCGTACGGGATTTCGTACGGGATTTCGTACGGGATTTCGATTTCATACGGGATTTTGATTTCGTACGGGATTTCGTACAGGATTTCGTACGGGATGTCGTACGGGATTTTGGACGGGATTTCGGACGGGATTTCGGACGGGATTTCGGATGGGATTTCGGACTGGATTTCGTACAGGATTTCGTACGGGATTTCGTACAGGATTTTGGACCGGATTTCGGACGGGATTTCGGATTGGATTTCGTACAGGATTTCGTACGGGATGTCGTACAGGATTTTGGACGGGATTTCGTATGGGATTTCGGACGGGATTTCGGATGAGATTTCGGACTGGATTTCGTACAGCATTTTGTATGGGATTTCGTACGGGATTTCGGACTGGATTTCGGACGGGATTTCGGACGGGATTTCGTGCGGGATTTCGGACGGGATTTCAGAAGGGATTTCGGACGGGATTTCGTATGGGATTTCGTACGGGATTTCGTACGGGATTTCGTACAGGATTTCGAACGGGATTTCGGACGGGATATCGTACGGGATTTCTTACGGGATTTCGTACTGGATTTCGTACGGGATTTCGGACTGGATTTCGGACGCGATTTCGGACGGGATTTCGGATGGGATTTCGTACGGGATTTCATACGGGATTTCGTACGGGATTTCGATTTCGTACGAAATTTCGATTTCGTCCGGGATATCGTACGGGATTTCGATTTTGTACGGGATTTCGGACTGGATTTCGTACAGGATTTCGTACTGGATTTCGGAAGAGATTTCGTACTGGTTTTTGGACGGGATTTCGGACGTGATTTAGATTTTGGACGGGATTTAGATTTCGGAAGGGATTTCGTATGGGATTTCGTACGGGATTTCGATTTCGTACGGGATTTCGTACGGGATTTCGTACGGGATTTCGATTTCATACGGGATTTTGATTTCGTACGGGATTTCGTACAGGATTTCGTACAGGATGTCGTACGGGATTTTGGACGGGATTTCGGACGGGATTTCGGACGGGATTTCGGATGGGATTTCGGACTGGATTTCGTACAGGATTTTGTACGGGATTTCGTACAGGATTTTGGACGGGATTTCGTATGGGATTTCAGACGGGATTTCGGATGAGATTTCGGACTGGATTTCGTACAGGATTTTGTATGGGATTTCGTACGGGATTTCGGACTGGATTTCGGACGGGATTTCGGACGGGATTTCGTACGGGATTTCGGACGGGATTTCAGACGGGATTTCGGACGGGATTTCGTATGGGATTTCGTACGGGATTTCGTACAGGATTTCGAACGGGATTTCGGACGGGATTTCGTACGGGATTTCTTACGGAATTTTGTACTGGATTTTGTACGGGATTTCGGACTGGATTTCGGACGCGATTTCGGACGGGATTTCGGATGGGATTTCGTACGGGATTTCGTACGGGATTTCGTACGGGATTTCGATTTCGTACGAAATTTCGATTTTGTCCGGGATATTGTACGGGATTTTGATTTTGTACGGGATTTCGGACTGGATTTCGTACAGTATTTCGTACGGGATTTCGTACAGGATTTTGGACGGGATTTCGGACGGGATTTCGGATTGGATTTCGTACAGGATTTCGTACGGGATGTCGTACAGGATTTTGGACGGGATTTCGTATGGGATTTCAGACGGGATTTCGGATGAGATTTCGGACTGGATTTCGTACAGGATTTTGTATGGGATTTCGGACGGGATTTCGGACGGGATTTCGTACGGGATTTCCGACGGGATTTCGATTTCCTACGGGATTTTGATTTCGTACGGGATGTCGAACGGGATTTGGTACGGGATGTCGTACGGGATTTTGGACGGGATTTCGTACGGGATTTCCGACGGGATTTCGATTTCATACGGGATTTTGATTTCGTACGGGATTTCGTACAGGATTTCGTACAGGATGTCGTACGGGATTTTGGACGGGATTTCGGACGGGATTTCGGACGGGATTTCGGATGGGATTTCGGACTGGATTTCGTACAGGATTTTGTACGGGATTTCGTACAGGATTTTGGACGGGATTTCGTATGGGATTTCAGACGGGATTTCGGATGAGATTTCGGACTGGATTTCGTACAGGATTTTGTATGGGATTTCGTACGGGATTTCGGACTGGATTTCGGACGGGATTTCGGACGGGATTTCGTACGGGATTTCGGACGGGATTTCAGACGGGATTTCGGACGGGATTTCGTATGGGATTTCGTACGGGATTTCGTACAGGATTTCGAACGGGATTTCGGACGGGATTTCGTACGGGATTTCTTACGGAATTTTGTACTGGATTTTGTACGGGATTTCGGACTGGATTTCGGACGCGATTTCGGACGGGATTTCGGATGGGATTTCGTACGGGATTTCGTACGGGATTTCGTACGGGATTTCGATTTCGTACGAAATTTCGATTTTGTCCGGGATATTGTACGGGATTTCGATTTTGTACGGGATTTCGGACTGGATTTCGTACAGTATTTCGTACGGGATTTCGTACAGGATTTTGGACGGGATTTCGGACGGGATTTCGGATTGGATTTCGTACAGGATTTCGTACGGGATGTCGTACAGGATTTTGGACGGGATTTCGTATGGGATTTCAGACGGGATTTCGGATGAGATTTCGGACGGGATTTCGGACGGGATTTCGTACGGGATTTCGGACGGGATTTCAGACGGGATTTCGGACGGGATTTCGTATGGGATTTCGTACGGGATTTCGTACGGGATTTCGTACAGGATTTCGGACGGGATTTCGGACGGGATTTCGTAGGGGATTTCTTACGGGATTTCGTACTGGATTTCGTACGGGATTTCGGACTGGATTTCGGACGCGATTTCGGACGGGATTTCGGATGGGATTTCGTACGGGATATCGTACGGGATTTCGATTTTGTACGAGATTTCGGACTGGATTTCGTACAGGATTTCGTACGGGATTTCGGAAGAGATTTCGGACTGGTTTTTGGACGGGATTTCGGACGGGATTTAGATATCGGACGGGATTTAGATTTCGGAAGGGATTTCGTATGGGATTTCGTACGGGATTTCGATTTCGTACGGGATTTCGTACGGGATTTCGTACGGGATTTCGATTTCATACGGGATTTTGATTTCGTACGGGATTTCGTACAGGATTTCGTACGGGATGTCGTACGGGATTTTGGACGGGATTTCGGACGGGATTTCGGACGGGATTTCGGATGGGATTTCGGACTGGATTTCGTACAGGATTTCGTACGGGATTTCGTACAGGATTTTGGACGGGATTTCGGACGGGATTTCGGATTGGATTTCGTACAGGATTTCGTACGGGATGTCGTACAGGATTTTGGACGGGATTTCGTATGGGATTTCGGACGGGATTTCGGATGAGATTTCGGACTGGATTTCGTACAGGATTTTGTATGGGATTTCGTACGGGATTTCGGACTGGATTTCGGACGGGATTTCGGACGGGATTTCGTGCGGGATTTCGGACGGGATTTCAGAAGGGATTTCGGACGGGATTTCGTATGGGATTTCGTACGGGATTTCGTACGGGATTTCGTACAGGATTTCGAACGGGATTTCGGACGGGATATCGTACGGGATTTCTTACGGGATTTCGTACTGGATTTCGTACGGGATTTCGGACTGGATTTCGGACGCGATTTCGGACGGGATTTCGGATGGGATTTCGTACGGGATTTCATACGGGATTTCGTACGGGATTTCGATTTCGTACGAAATTTCGATTTCGTCCGGGATATCGTACGGGATTTCGATTTTGTACGGGATTTCGGACTGGATTTCGTACAGGATTTCGTACTGGATTTCGGAAGAGATTTCGTACTGGTTTTTGGACGGGATTTCGGACGTGATTTAGATTTTGGACGGGATTTAGATTTCGGAAGGGATTTCGTATGGGATTTCGTACGGGATTTCGATTTCGTACGGGATTTCGTACGGGATTTCGTACGGGATTTCGATTTCATACGGGATTTTGATTTCGTACGGGATTTCGTACAGGATTTCGTACAGGATGTCGTACGGGATTTTGGACGGGATTTCGGACGGGATTTCGGACGGGATTTCGGATGGGATTTCGGACTGGATTTCGTACAGGATTTTGTACGGGATTTCGTACAGGATTTTGGACGGGATTTCGTATGGGATTTCAGACGGGATTTCGGATGAGATTTCGGACTGGATTTCGTACAGGATTTTGTATGGGATTTCGTACGGGATTTCGGACTGGATTTCGGACGGGATTTCGGACGGGATTTCGTACGGGATTTCGGACGGGATTTCAGACGGGATTTCGGACGGGATTTCGTATGGGATTTCGTACGGGATTTCGTACAGGATTTCGAACGGGATTTCGGACGGGATTTCGTACGGGATTTCTTACGGAATTTTGTACTGGATTTTGTACGGGATTTCGGACTGGATTTCGGACGCGATTTCGGACGGGATTTCGGATGGGATTTCGTACGGGATTTCGTACGGGATTTCGTACGGGATTTCGATTTCGTACGAAATTTCGATTTTGTCCGGGATATTGTACGGGATTTCGATTTTGTACGGGATTTCGGACTGGATTTCGTACAGTATTTCGTACGGGATTTCGTACAGGATTTTGGACGGGATTTCGGACGGGATTTCGGATTGGATTTCGTACAGGATTTCGTACGGGATGTCGTACAGGATTTTGGACGGGATTTCGTATGGGATTTCAGACGGGATTTCGGATGAGATTTCGGACTGGATTTCGTACAGGATTTTGTATGGGATTTCGGACGGAATTTCGGACGGGATTTCGTACGGGATTTCCGACGGGATTTCGATTTCCTACGGGATTTTGATTTCGTACGGGATGTCGAACGGGATTTGGTACGGGATGTCGTACGGGATTTTGGACGGGATTTCGTACGGGATTTCCGACGGGATTTCGATTTCATACGGGATTTTGATTTCGTACGGGATTTCGTACAGGATTTCGTACGGGATGTCGTACGGGATTTTGGACGGGATTTCGGACGGGATTTCGGATGGGATTTCGAACTGGATTTCGTACAGGATTTCGTACGGGATTTCGTACAGGATTTTGGACGGGATTTCGGAGGGGATTTCGGATTGGATTTCGTACAGGATTTCGTACGGGATGTCGTACAGGATTTTGGACGGGATTTCGTATGGGATTTTGGACGGGATTTCGGATGAGATTTTGGACTGGATTTCGTACAGGATTTTGTATGGGATTTCGTACGGGATTTCGGACTGGATTTCGGACGTGATTTCGGACGGGATTTTGTACGGGATTTCGGATGGGATTTCAGACGGGATTTCGGACGGGATTTCGTATGGGATTTCGTACGGGATTTCGTACGGGATTTCGTGCAGGATTTCGGACGGGATTTCGGACGGGATTTCGTACGGGATTTCTTACGGGATTTCGTACTGGATTTCGTACGGGATTTCGGACTGAATTTCAGACGCGATTTCGGACGGGATTTCGGATGGGATTTCGTACGGGATTTCGTACGGGATTTCGATTTCGTACGAAATTTCGATTTCGTCTGGGATATCGTACGGGATTTCGATTTTGTACGGGATTTCGGACTGGATTTCGTACAGGATTTCGTACTGGATTTCGGAAGAGATTTCGGACTGGTTTTTGGACGGGATTTCGGACGGGATTTAGATATCGGACGGGATTTAGATTTCGGAAGGGATTTCGTATGGGATTTCGTACGGGATTTCGATTTCGTACGGGATTTCGTACGGGATTTCGTACGGGATTTCGATTTCATACGGGATTTTGATTTCGTACGGGATTTCGTACAGGATTTCGTACGGGATGTCGTACGGGATTTTGGACGGGATTTCGGACGGGATTTCGGACGGGATTTCGGATGGGATTTCGGACTGGATTTCGTACAGGATTTCGTACGGGATGTCGTACGGGATTTTGGACGGGATTTCGGACGGGATTTCGGACGGGATTTCGGACTGGATTTCGTACAGGATTTCGTACGGGATGTCGTACAGGATTTTGGATGGGATTTCGGACGGGATTTCGGATGAGATTTCGGACTGGATTTCGTACAGGATTTTGTATGGGATTTCGTACGGGATTTCGGACTGGATTTCGGACGGGATTTCGGACGGGATTTCGTACGGGATTTCGGACGGGATTTCAGTCGGGATTTCGTACGGGATTTCGTACGGGATTTTGTACAGGATTTCGGACGGGATTTCGGACGGGATTTCGTACGGGATTTCTTACGGGATTTCGTACTGGATTTCGTACGGGATTTCGGACTGGATTTCGGACGCGATTTCGGACGGGATTTCGGACTGGATTTCGTACAGGATTTCGTACGGGATGTCGTACGGGATTTTGGACGGGATTTCGGACTGGTTTTTGGACGGGATTTCGGACGTGATTTAGATTTTGGACGGGATTTAGATTTCGGAAGAAATTTCGTATGGGATTTCGTACGGGATTTCGATTTCGTACGGGATTTCGTACGGGATTTCGTACGGGATTTCGATTTCATACGGGATTTTGATTTCGTACGGGATTTCGTACGGGATTTCGTAGGATTACGGGATTTCGGACTGGATTTCGGACGCGATTTCGGACGGGATTTCGGACTGGATTTCGTACAGGATTTCGTACGGGATGTCGTACGGGATTTTGGACGGGATTTCGGACTGGTTTTTGGACGGGATTTCGGACGTGATTTAGATTTTGGACGGGATTTAGATTTCGGAAGAAATTTCGTATGGGATTTCGTACGGGATTTCGATTTCGTACGGGATTTCGTACGGGATTTCGTACGGGATTTCGATTTCATACGGGATTTTGATTTCGTACGGGATTTCGTACAGGATTTCGTACGGGATGTCGTACGGGATTTTGGACGGGATTTCGGACGGGATTTCGGACGGGATTTCGGATGGGATTTCGGACTGGATTTCGTACAGGATTTCGTACGGGATTTCGTACAGGATTTTGGACGGGATTTCGGACGGGATTTCGGATTGGATTTCGTACAGGATTTCGTACGGGATGTCGTACAGGATTTTGGACAGGATTTCGTATGGGATTTCAGACGGGATTTCGGATGAGATTTCGGACTGGATTTCGTACAGGATTTTGTATGGGATTTCGTACGGGATTTCGGACTGGATTTCGGACGGGATTTCGGACGGGATATCGTACGGGATTTCGGATGGGATTTCAGACGGGATTTCGGACGGGATTTCGTATGGGATTTCGTACGGGATTTCGTACAGGATTTCGAACGGGATTTCGGACGGGATTTCGTACGGGATTTCGGATGAGATTTCGGACTGGATTTCGTACAGGATTTTGTATGGGATTTCGTACGGGATTTCGGACTGGATTTCGGACGGGATTTCGGACGGGATTTCGTACGGGATTTTGGACGGGATTTCAGACGGGATTTTGGACGGGATTTCGTATGGGATTTCGTACGGGATTTCGTACGGGATTTCGTACAGGATTTCGGACGGGATTTCGGACGGGATTTCGTACGGGATTTCTTACGGGATTTCGTACTGGATTTCGTACGGGATTTCGGACTGAATTTCAGACGCGATTTCGGACGGGATTTCGGATGGGATTTCGTACGGGATTTCGTACGGGATTTCGTACGGGATTTCGATTTCGTACGAAATTTCGATTTCGTCCGGGATATCGTACGGGATTTCGATTTTGTACGGGATTTCGGACTGGATTTCGTACAGGATTTCGTACTGGATTTCGGAAGAGATTTCGGACTGGTTTTTGGACGGGATTTCGGACGGGATTTAGATATCGGACGGGATTTAGATTTCGGAAGGGATTTCGTATGGGATTTCGTACGGGATTTCGATTTCGTACGGGATTTCGTACGGGATTTCGTACGGGATTTCGATTTCATACGGGATTTTGATTTCGTACGGGATTTCGTACAGGATTTCGTACGGGATGTCGTACGGGATTTTGGACGGGATTTCGGACGGGATTTCGGACGGGATTTCGGATGGGATTTCGGACTGGATTTCGTACAGGATTTCGTACGGGATGTCGTACGGGATTTTGGACGGGATTTCGGACGGGATTTCGGACGGGATTTCGGACTGGATTTCGTACAGGATTTCGTACGGGATGTCGTACAGGATTTTGGATGGGATTTCGGACGGGATTTCGGACGGGATTTCGGATGAGATTTCGGACTGGATTTCGGACGGGATTTCGGACGGGATTTCGTACGGGATTTCGGACGGGATTTCAGACGGGATTTCGTACGGGATTTCGTACGGGATTTTGTACAGGATTTCGGACGGGATTTCGGACGGGATTTCGTACGGGATTTCTTACGGGATTTCGTACTGGATTTCGTACGGGATTTCGGACTGGATTTCGGACGCGATTTCGGACGGGATTTCGGACTGGATTTCGTACAGGATTTCGTACGGGATGTCGTACGGGATTTTGGACGGGATTTCGGACTGGTTTTTGGACGGGATTTCGGACGTGATTTAGATTTTGGACGGGATTTAGATTTCGGAAGAAATTTCGTATGGGATTTCGTACGGGATTTCGATTTCGTACGGGATTTCGTACGGGATTTCGATTTCATACGGGATTTTGATTTCGTACGGGATTTCGTACAGGATTTCGTACGGGATGTCGTATGGGATTTTGGACGGGATTTCGGACGGGATTTCGGACGGGATTTCGGATGGGATTTCAGACTGGATTTCGTACAGGATTTCGTACGGGATTTCGTACAGGATTTTGGACGGGATTTCGGACGGGATTTCGGATTGGATTTCGTACAGGATTTCGTACGGGATGTCGTACAGGATTTTGGACGGGATTTCGTATGGGATTTCAGACGGGATTTCGGATGAGATTTCGGACTGGATTTCGTACAGGATTTTGTATGGGATTTCGTACGGGATTTCGGACTGGATTTCGGACGGGATTTCGGACGGGATTTCGTACGGGATTTCGGACGGGATTTCAGACGGGATTTCGGACGGGATTTCGTATGGGATTTCGTACGGGATTTTGTACAGGATTTCGAACGGGATTTCGGACGGGATTTCGTACGGGATTTCTTACGGGATTTCGTACTGGATTTCGTACGGGATTTCGGACTGGATTTCGGACGCGATTTCGGACGGGATTTCGGATGGGATTTCGTACGGGATTTCGTACGGGATTTCGTACGGGATTTCGATTTCGTACGAAATTTCGATTTTGTCCGGGATATCGTACGGGATTTCGATTTTGTACGGGATTTCGGACTGGATTTCGTACAGGATTTCGTACGGGATTTCGGAAGAGATTTCGTACTGGTTTTTGGACGGGATTTCGGACGTGATTTAGATTTTGGACGGGATTTAGATTTCGGAAGGGATTTCGTATGGGATTTCGTACGGGATTTCGATTTTGTACGGGATTTCGTACGGGATTTCGTACGGGATTTCGATTTCATACGGGATTTTGATTTCGTACGGGATTTCGTACAGGATTTCGTACGGGATGTCGTACGGGATTTTGGACGGGATTTCGGACGGGATTTCGGACGGGATTTCGTACAGGATTTCGTACGGGATTTCGTACAGGATTTTGGATGGGATTTCGGACGGGATTTCGGATTGGATTTCGTACAGGATTTCGTACGGGATGTCGTACAGGATTTTGGACGGGATTTCGTATGGGATTTCGGACGGGATTTCGGATGAGATTTCGGACTGGATTTCGTACAGGATTTTGTATGGGATTTCGTACGGGATTTCGGACTGGATTTCGGACGGGATTTCGGACGGGATTTCGTGCGGGATTTCGGACGGGATTTCAGAAGGGATTTCGGACGGGATTTCGTATGGGATTTCGTACGGGATTTCGTACGGGATTTCGTACAGGATTTCGGACGGGATTTCGGACGGGATTTCATACGGGATTTCTTACGGGATTTCGTACTGGATTTCGTACGGGATTTCGGACTGGATTTCGGACGCGATTTCGGACGGGATTTCGGATGGGATTTCGTACGGGATTTCGTACGGGATTTCGTACGGGATTTCGATTTTTTACGAAATTTCGATTTCGTCCGGGATATCGTACGGGATTTCGATTTTGTACGGGATTTCGGACTGGATTTCGTACAGGATTTCGTACGGGATTTCGGAAGAGATTTCGTACTGGTTTTTGGACGGGATTTCGGACGTGATTTAGATTTTGGACGGGATTTAGATTTCGGAAGGGATTTCGTATGGGATTTCGTACGGGATTTCGATTTCGTACGGGATTTCGTACGGGATTTCGTACGGGATTTCGATTTCATACGGGATTTTGATTTCGTACGGGATTTCGTACAGGATTTCGTACGGGATGTCGTACGGGATTTTGGACGGGATTTCGGACGGGATTTCGGACGGGATTTCGGATGGGATTTCGGACAGGATTTCGTACAGGATTTTGTACGGGATTTCGTACAGGATTTTGGACGGGATTTCATATGGGATTTCAGACGGGATTTCGGATGAGATTTCGGACTGGATTTCGTACAGGATTTTGTATGGGATTTCGTACGGGATTTCGGACTGGATTTCGGATGGGATTTCGGACGGGATTTCGGACAGGATTTTGTATGGGATTTCGTACGGGATGTCGTACAGGATTTTGGACAGGATTTCGGACGGGATTTCGGACGGGATTTCGGACGAGATTTCGTACAGGATTTTGGACGGGATTTCGGACGGGATTTCGGACGGGATTTCGGATGAGATTTCGGACTGGATTTCGTACAGGATTTTGTATGGGATTTCGTACGGGATTTCGGACTGGATTTCGGACGGGATTTCGGACGGGATTTCGTACAGGATTTCAGACGGGATTTCAGACGGGATTTCGGACGGGATTTCGTATAGGATTTCGTACGGGATTTCGTACGGGATTTTGTATGGGATTTCGTACAGGATTTCGGACAGGATTTCGGACGGGATTTCGGACAGGATTTCAGACAGAATTTTGGACGGGATTTCGGACGCGATTTCGGACGGGATTTCGGATGGGATTTCGTACGGGATTTCGTACGGGATTTCGTACGGGATTTCGATTTTGTACGGGATTTCGGACTGTATTTCATACAGGATTTCGTACGGGATTTCGGACTGGTTTTTGGACGGGATTTCGGACGGGATTTAGATATCGGACGGGATTTAGATTTCGGAAGGGATTTCGTATGGGATTTCGTACGGGATTTCGATTTCATACGGGATTTCGTACGGGATTTCAAACGGGATTTCGATTTCATACGGGATTTCGATTTCGTACGGGATTTCGTACGGGATTACGTTTTTGCGCGGGATTTCGGACTGGATTTCGTACAGGATTTCGTACGGGATTTCGGAAGGGATTTCGGACTGGTTTTTGGACGGGATTTCGGACGGGATTTAGATATCGGACGGGATTTCGATTTCGGAAGGGATTTCGTATGGGATTTCGTACGGGATTTCGATTTCATACGGGATTTCGTACGGGATTTCAAACGGGATTTCGATTTCATACGGGATTTTGATGTCGTACGGGATTTCGTACGGGATTACGATTTTGTACGGGATTTCGGACTGGATTTCGTACAAGATTTCGTACGGGATTTCAGAAAGTATTTCGGACTGGTTTTTGGACGGGATTTCGGACTTGATTTAGATTTTGGACGGGATTTAGATTTCGGAAGGGATTTCGTATGGGATTTCGTACGGGATTTCGATTTCGTACGGGATTTCGTACGGGATTTCGTACCGGATTTCGATTTCATACGGGATTTCGATTTCGTACGGGATTTCGTACAGGATTTCGTACGGGATGTCGTACGGGATTTTGGACGGGATTTCGGACGGGATTTCGAACGGGATTTCGGATGGGATTTCGTACTGGATTTCGTACAGGATTTCGTACGGGATGTCGTACGGGATTTTGGACGGGATTTCGGACGGGATTTCGGAGGGGATTTCGGATGAGATTTCGGACTGGATTTCGTACAGGATTTTGTATGGGATTTCGTACGGGATTTCGGACTGGATTTCGGACGGGATTTCAGACGGGATTTCGGACGGGATTTCGTATGGGATTTCGTACGGGATTTCGTACGGGATTTCGTACAGGATTTCGGACGGGATTTCGGACGGGATTTCGTACGGGATTTCTTACGGGATTTCGTACTGGATTTCGTACGGGATTTCGGACTGGATTTCGGACGCAATTTCGGACGGGATTTCGGATGGGATTTCGTACGGGATTTCGTACGGGATTTCGTACGGGATTTCGATTTCGTACTAAATTTCGATTTCGTACGGGATTTCGTACGGGATTACGATTTTGTACGGGATTTCGGACTGGATTTCGTACAGGATTTCGTACGGGATTTCGGAAGGGATTTCGGACTGGTTTTTGGACGGGATTTCGGACGTGATTTAGATTTTGGACGGGATTTAGATTTAGGAAGGGATTTCGTAAGGGATTTCGTATGGGATTTCGATTTCGTACGGGATTTCGTATGGGATTTTGTATGGGATTTGTACAGGATTTCGGACGGGATTTCGGACGGGATTTCGGACAGGATTTCAGACAGAATTTCGGACGGGATTTCGGACGGGATTTCGGACGGGATTTCGGACGGGATTTCGTATGGGATTTCGATTTCATACGGGATTTCGATTTCGTACGGGATTTCGTACAGGATTTCGTACGGGATTTCGTACGGGATTTTGGACGGGATTTCGGACGGGATTTCGGACGGGATTTCGGATGGGATTTCAGGACTGGATTTCGTACAGGATTTCGTACGAGATTTCGTACAGAATTTTGGACGGGATTTCGGACGGGATTTCGGACTGGATTTCGTACAGGATTTCGTACGGGATGTCGTACAGGATTTTGGACAGGATTTCGGACGGGATTTCGGACGGGATTTCGGACGAGATTTCGTACAGGATTTTGGACGGGATTTCGGACGGGATTTCGGACGGGATTTCGGATGAGATTTCGGACTGGATTTCGTACAGGATTTTGTATGGGATTTCGTACGGGATTTCGGACTGGATTTCGGACGGGATTTCGGACGGGATTTCGTACAGGATTTCAGACGGGATTTCAGACGGGATTTCGGACGGGATTTCGTATAGGATTTCGTACGGGATTTCGTACGGGATTTTGTATGGGATTTCGTACAGGATTTCGGACGGGATTTCGGACGGGATTTCGGACAGGATTTCAGACGGGATTTCGGACGGGATTTCGGACGGGATTTCGGAAGGGATTTCGGACTGGTTTTTGGACGGGATTTCGGACGGGATTTAGATATCGGACGGGATTTCGATTTCGGAAGGGATTTCGTATGGGATTTCGTACGGGATTTCGATTTCATACGGGATTTCGTACGGGATTTCAAACGGGATTTCGATTTCATACGGGATTTTGATGTCGTACGGGATTTCGTACGGGATTACGATTTTGTACGGGATTTCGGACTGGATTTCGTACAAGATTTCGTACGGGATTTCAGAAAGTATTTCGGACTGGTTTTTGGACGGGATTTCGGACTTGATTTAGATTTTGGACGGGATTTAGATTTCGGAAGGGATTTCGTATGGGATTTCGTACGGGATTTCGATTTCGTACGGGATTTCGTACGGGATTTCGTACCGGATTTCGATTTCATACGGGATTTCGATTTCGTACGGGATTTCGTACAGGATTTCGTACGGGATGTCGTACGGGATTTTGGACGGGATTTCGGACGGGATTTCGAACGGGATTTCGGATGGGATTTCGTACTGGATTTCGTACAGGATTTCGTACGGGATGTCGTACGGGATTTTGGACGGGATTTCGGACGGGATTTCGGAGGGGATTTCGGATGAGATTTCGGACTGGATTTCGTACAGGATTTTGTATGGGATTTCGTACGGGATTTCGGACTGGATTTCGGACGGGATTTCAGACGGGATTTCGGACGGGATTTCGTATGGGATTTCGTACGGGATTTCGTACGGGATTTCGTACAGGATTTCGGACGGGATTTCGGACGGGATTTCGTACGGGATTTCTTACGGGATTTCGTACTGGATTTCGTACGGGATTTCGGACTGGATTTCGGACGCGATTTCGGACGGGATTTGGGATGGGATTTCGTACGGGATTTCGTACGGGATTTCGTACGGGATTTCGATTTCGTACGAAATTTCGATTTCGTACGGGATTTCGTACGGGATTACGATTTTGTACGGGATTTCGGACTGGATTTCGTACAGGATTTCGTACGGGATTTCGGAAGGGATTTCGGACTGGTTTTTGGACGGGATTTCGGACGTGATTTAGATTTTGGACGGGATTTAGATTTAGGAAGGGATTTCGTAAGGGATTTCGTATGGGATTTCGATTTCGTACGGGATTTCGTATGGGATTTTGTATGGGATTTGTACAGGATTTCGGACGGGATTTCGGACGGGATTTCGGACAGGATTTCAGACAGAATTTCGGACGGGATTTCGGACGGGATTTCGGACGGGATTTCGGACGGGATTTCGTATGGGATTTCGATTTCATACGGGATTTCGATTTCGTACGGGATTTCGTACAGGATTTCGTACGGGATTTCGTACGGGATTTTGGACGGGATTTCGGACGGGATTTCGGACGGGATTTCGGATGGGATTTCGGACTGGATTTCGTACAGGATTTCGTACGAGATTTCGTACAGAATTTTGGACGGGATTTCGGACGGGATTTCGGACTGGATTTCGTACAGGATTTCGTACGGGATGTCGTACAGGATTTTGGACAGGATTTCGGACGGGATTTCGGACGGGATTTCGGACGAGATTTCGTACAGGATTTTGGACGGGATTTCGGACGGGATTTCGGACGGGATTTCGGATGAGATTTCGGACTGGATTTCGTACAGGATTTTGTATGGGATTTCGTACGGGATTTCGGACTGGATTTCGGACGGGATTTCGGACGGGATTTCGTACAGGATTTCAGACGGGATTTCAGACGGGATTTCGGACGGGATTTCGTATAGGATTTCGTACGGGATTTCGTACGGGATTTTGTATGGGATTTCGTACAGGATTTCGGACGGGATTTCGGACGGGATTTCGGACAGGATTTCAGACGGGATTTCGGACGGGATTTCGGACGGGATTTCGGACGGGATTTCGATTTCATGCGGGATTTCGATTTCGTACGGGATTTCGTACAGGATTTCGTACGGGATGTCGTACTGGATTTCGTACGGGATTTCGGACAGAATTTTGGACGGGATTTCGGACGCGATTTCGGACGGGATTTCGGATGGGATTTCGTACGGGATTTCGTACGGGATTTCGTACGGGATTTCGATTTTGTACGGGATTTCGGACTGTATTTCATACAGGATTTCGTACGGGATTTCGGACTGGTTTTTGGACGGGATTTCGGACGGGATTTAGATATCGGACGGGATTTAGATTTCGGAAGGGATTTCGTATGGGATTTCGTACGGGATTTCGATTTCATACGGGATTTCGTACGGGATTTCAAACGGGATTTCGATTTCATACGGGATTTCGATTTCGTACGGGATTTCGTACGGGATTACGTTTTTGCGCGGGATTTCGGACTGGATTTCGTACAGGATTTCGTACGGGATTTTGGAAGGGATTTCGGACTGGTTTTTGGACGGGATTTCGGACGGGATTTAGATATCGGACGGGATTTCGATTTCGGAAGGGATTTCGTATGGAATTTCGTACGGGATTACGATTTCATACGGGATTTCGTACGGGATTTCAAACGCGATTTCGATTTCATACGGGATTTCGATGTCGTACGGGATTTCGTACGGGATTACGATTTTGTACGGGATTTCGGACTGGATTTCGTACAAGATTTCGTACGGGATTTCAGAAGGTATTTCGGACTGGTTTTTGGACGGGATTTCGGACTTGATTTAGATTTTGGACGGGATTTAGATTTCGGAAGGGATTTCGTATGGGATTTCGTACGGGATTTCGATTTCGTACGGGATTTCGTACGGGATTTCGTACGGGATTTCGATTTCATACGGGATTTCGATTTCGTACGGGATTTCGTACAGGATTTCGTACGGGATGTCGTACGGGATTTTGGACGGGATTTCGGACGGGATTTCGAACGGGATTTCGGATGGGATTTCGGACTGGATTTCGTACAGGATTTCGTACGGGATTTCGTACAGGATTTTGGACGGGATTTCGGACGGGATTTCGGAGGGGATTTCGGATGAGATTTCGGACTGGATTTCGTACAGGATTTTGTATGGGATTTCGTACGGGATTTCGGACTGGATTTCGGACGGGATTTCGGACGGGATTTCGTATGGGATTTAGTACGGGATTTTGTACGGGATTTCGTACAGGATTTCAGACGGGATTTCGGACGGGATTTCGTACGGGATTTCTTACGGGATTTCGTACTGGATTTCGTACGGGATTTCGGACGGGATTTCGGACGGGATTTCGGACGGGATTTCGAACGGGATTTCGGACGGGATTTCGATTTCGGACGGGATTTCGAACGGGATTTCCGACGGGATTTCGATTTCCTCCGGGATTTCGTACGGGATTTCGATTTTGTACGGGATTTCGTACGGGATTTTGTATGGGATTTCGTACAGGATTTCGTACGGGATTTCGGACGGGATTTCGGACAGGATTTCAGACGGGATTTCGGACGGGATTTCGGACGGGATTTTGGACGGGATTTCGGACGGGATTTCGTACGGGATTTCGATTTCATACGGGATTTCGATTTCGTACGGGATTTCGTACAGGATTTCGTACGGGATGTCGTACGGGATTTTGGACGGGATTTCGTACAGGATTTCGTACGGGATGTCGTACAGGATTTTGGACAGGATTTCGGACGGGATTTCGGACGGGATTTCGGACGAGATTTCGTACAGGATTTTGGACGGGATTTCGGACGGGATTTCGGACGGGATTTCGAATGAGATTTCGGACTGGATTTCGTACAGGATTTTGTATGGGATTTCGTACGGGATTTCGGACTGGATTTCGGACGGGATTTCGGACGGGATTTCGTACAGGATTTCAGACGGGATTTCAGACGGGATTTCGGACGGGATTTCGTATAGGATTTCGTACGGGATTTCGTACGGGATTTTGTATGGGATTTCGTACAGGATTTCGGACGGGATTTCGGACGGGATTTCGGACAGGATTTCAGACGGGATTTCGGACGGGATTTCGGACGGGATTTCGGACGGGATTTCGGACGGGATTTCGGACGGGATTTCGATTTCATACGGGATTTCGATTTCGTACGGGATTTCGTACAGGATTTCGTACGGGATGTCGTACTGGATTTCGTACGGGATTTCGGACAGAATTTTGGACGGGATTTCGGACGCGATTTCGGACGGGATTTCGGATGGGATTTCGTACGGGATTTCGTACGGGATTTCGTACGGGATTTCGATTTTGTACGGGATTTCGGACTGTATTTCATACAGGATTTCGTACGGGATTTCGGACTGGTTTTTGGACGGGATTTCGGACGGGATTTAGATATCGGACGGGATTTAGATTTCGGAAGGGATTTCGTATGGGATTTCGTACGGGATTTCGATTTCATACGGGATTTCGTACGGGATTTCAAACGGGATTTCGATTTCATACGGGATTTCGATTTCGTACGGGATTACGTTTTTGCGCGGGATTTCGGACTGGATTTCGTACAGGATTTCGTACGGGATTTCGGAAGGGATTTCGGACTGGTTTTTGGACGGGATTTCGGACGGGATTTAGATATCGGACGGGATTTCGATTTCGGAAGGGATTTCGTATGGAATTTCGTACGGGATTTCGATTTCATACGGGATTTCGTACGGGATTTCAAACGGGATTTCGATTTCATACGGGATTTCGATGTCGTACGGGATTTCGTACGGGATTACGATTTTGTACGGGATTTCGGACTGGATTTCGTACAAGATTTCGTACGGGATTTCAGAAGGTATTTCGGACTGGTTTTTGGACGGGATTTCGGACTTGATTTAGATTTTGGACGGGATTTAGATTTCGGAAGGGATTTCGTATGGGATTTCGTACGGGATTTCGATTTCGTACGGGATTTCGTACGGGATTTCGTACGGGATTTCGATTTCATACGGGATTTCGATTTCGTACGGGATTTCGTACAGGATTTCGTACGGGATGTCGTACGGGATTTTGGACGGGATTTCGGACGGGATTTCGAACGGGATTTCGGATGGGATTTCGGACTGGATTTCGTACAGGATTTCGTACGGGATTTCGTACAGGATTTTGGACGGGATTTCGGACGGGATTTCGGAGGGGATTTCGGATGAGATTTCGGACTGGATTTCGTACAGGATTTTGTATGGGATTTCGTACGGGATTTCGGACTGGATTTCGGACGGGATTTCGGACGGGATTTCGTATGGGATTTAGTACGGGATTTTGTACGGGATTTCGTACAGGATTTCAGACGGGATTTCGGACGGGATTTCGTACGGGATTTCTTACGGGATTTCGTACTGGATTTCGTACGGGATTTCGGACGGGATTTCGGACGGGATTTCGGACGGGATTTCGAACGGGATTTCGGACGGGATTTCGATTTCGGACGGGATTTCGAACGGGATTTCCGACGGGATTTCGATTTCCTCCGGGATTTCATACGGGATTTCGATTTTGTACGGGATTTCGTACGGGATTTTGTATGGGATTTCGTACAGGATTTCGTACGGGATTTCGGACGGGATTTCGGACAGGATTTCAGACGGGATTTCGGACGGGATTTCGGACGGGATTTTGGACGGGATTTCGGACGGGATTTCGTACGGGATTTCGATTTCATACGGGATTTCGATTTCGTACGGGATTTCGTACAGGATTTCGTACGGGATGTCGTACGGGATTTTGGACGGGATTTCGGACGGGATTTCGAACGGGATTTCGGATGGGATTTCGGACTGGATTTCGTACAGGATTTCGTAAGGGATTTCGTACAGGATTTTGGACGGGATTTCGGACGGGATTTCGGACGGGATTTCGGATGAGATTTCGGACTGGATTTCGTACAGGATTTTGTATGGGATTTTGTACGGGATTTCGGACTGGATTTCGGACGGGATTTCGGACGGGATTTCGTATGGGATTTCGTACGGGATTTTGTACGGGATTTTGTACAGGATTTCAGACGGGATTTCGGACGGGATTTCGTACGGGATTTCTTACGGGATTTCGTACTGGATTTCGTACGGGATTTCGGACGGGATTTCGGACGGGATTTCGAACGGGATTTCGGACGGGATTTCGATTTCGGACGGGATTTCATACGGGATTTCGATTTCGTACGGGATTTCTATTTCGTACGGGATGTCGAACGGGATTTTGTAAGGGATTTCGATTTCGTACAGGATTTCGGACGGGATTTCGATTTCAGACGGGATTTCGTACGGGATTTCGTATGGGATTTCGATTTTCTACGGGATTTCGTACGGGATTTCGATTTCGTACGGGATTTTGTAAGGGATTTCTATTTTGTACGAGATTTCTGACGGGATTTCCGACGGGATTTCGATTTCCTCCGGGATTTCGTACGGGATTTCGATTTTGTACGGGATTTCGTACGGGATTTTGTATGGGATTTCGTACAGGATTTCGTACGGGATTTCGAACGGGATTTCGGATGGGATTTCGGACTGGATTTCGTACAGGATTTCGTACGGGATTTCGTACAGGATTTTGGACGGGATTTCGGACGGGATTTCGGAGGGGATTTCGGATGAGATTTCGGACTGGATTTCGTACAGGATTTTGTATGGGATTTCGTACGGGATTTCGGACTGGATTTTGGACGGGATTTCGGACGGGATTTCGTATGGGATTTAGTACGGGATTTTGTACGGGATTTCGTACAGGATTTCAGACGGGATTTCGGACGGGATTTCGTACGGGATTTCTTACGGGATTTCGTACTGGATTTCGTACGGGATTTCGGACGGGATTTCGGACGGGATTTCGGACGGGATTTCGAACGGGATTTCGGACGGGATTTCGATTTCGGACGGGATTTCGAACGGGATTTCCGACGGGATTTCGATTTCCTCCGGGATTTCGAACGGGATTTCGATTTTGTACGGGATTTCGTACGGGATTTTGTATGGGATTTCGTACAGGATTTCGTACGGGATTTCGGACGGGATTTCGGACAGGATTTCAGACGGGATTTCGGACGGGATTTCGGACGGGATTTTGGACGGGATTTCGGACGGGATTTCGTACGGGATTTCGATTTCATACGGGATTTCGATTTCGTACGGGATTTCGTACAGGATTTCGTACGGGATGTCGTACGGGATTTTGGACGGGATTTCGGACGGGATTTCGAACGGGATTTCGGATGGGCTTTCGGACTGGATTTCGTACAGGATTTCGTAAGGGATTTCGTACAGGATTTTGGACGGGATTTCGGACGGGATTTCGGACGGGATTTCGGATGAGATTTCGGACTGGATTTCGTACAGGATTTTGTATGGGATTTTGTACGGGATTTCGGACTGGATTTCGGACGGGATTTCGGACGGGATTTCGTATGGGATTTCGTACGGGATTTTGTACGGGATTTTGTACAGGATTTCAGACGGGATTTCGGACGGGATTTCGTACGGGATTTCTTACGGGATTTCGTACTGGATTTCGTACGGGATTTCGGACGGGATTTCGGACGGGATTTCGAACGGGATTTCGGACGGGATTTCGATTTCGGACGGGATTTCATACGGGATTTCGATTTCGTACAGGATTTTGTATGGGATTTCGTACGGGATTTCGGACTGGATTTTGGACGGGATTTCGGACGGGATTTCGTATGGGATTTAGTACGGGATTTTGTACGGGATTTCGTACAGGATTTCAGACGGGATTTCGGACGGGATTTCGTACGGGATTTCTTACGGGATTTCGTACTGGATTTCGTACGGGATTTCGGACGGGATTTCGGACGGGATTTCGGACGGGATTTCGAACGGGATTTCGGACGGGATTTCGATTTCGGACGGGATTTCGAACGGGATTTCCGACGGGATTTCGATTTCCTCCGGGATTTCGAACGGGATTTCGATTTTGTACGGGATTTCGTACGGGATTTTGTATGGGATTTCGTACAGGATTTCGTACGGGATTTCGGACGGGATTTCGGACAGGATTTCAGACGGGATTTCGGACGGGATTTCGGACGGGATTTTGGACGGGATTTCGGACGGGATTTCGTACGGGATTTCGATTTCATACGGGATTTCGATTTCGTACGGGATTTCGTACAGGATTTCGTACGGGATGTCGTACGGGATTTTGGACGGGATTTCGGACGGGATTTCGAACGGGATTTCGGATGGGCTTTCGGACTGGATTTCGTACAGGATTTCGTAAGGGATTTCGTACAGGATTTTGGACGGGATTTCGGACGGGATTTCGGACGGGATTTCGGATGAGATTTCGGACTGGATTTCGTACAGGATTTTGTATGGGATTTTGTACGGGATTTCGGACTGGATTTCGGACGGGATTTCGGACGGGATTTCGTATGGGATTTCGTACGGGATTTTGTACGGGATTTTGTACAGGATTTCAGACGGGATTTCGGACGGGATTTCGTACGGGATTTCTTACGGGATTTCGTACTGGATTTCGTACGGGATTTCGGACGGGATTTCGGACGGGATTTCGAACGGGATTTCGGACGGGATTTCGATTTCGGACGGGATTTCATACGGGATTTCGATTTCGTACGGGATTTCTATTTCGTACGGGATGTCGAACGGGATTTTGTAAGGGATTTCGATTTCGTACAGGATTTCGGACGGGATTTCGATTTCAGACGGGATTTCGTACGGGATTTCGTATGGGATTTCGATTTTCTACGGGATTTCGTACGGGATTTCGATTTCGTACGGGATTTTGTAAGGGATTTCTATTTTGTACGAGATTTCTGACGGGATTTCCGACGGGATTTCGATTTCCTCCGGGATTTCGTACGGGATTTCGATTTTGTACGGGATTTCGTACGGGATTTTGTATGGGATTTCGTACAGGATTTCGTACGGGATTTCAGACGGGATTTCGGACAGGATTTCAGACGGGATTTCGGACGGGATTTCGGACGGGATTTTGGACGGGATTTCGGACGGGATTTCGTACGGGATTTCGATTTCATACGGGATTTTGATTTCGTACAGGATTTCGTACAGGATTTCGTATGGGATGTCGTACGGGATTTTGGACGGGATTTCGGACGGGATTTCGGACGGGATTTCGGATGGGATTTCGGACTGGATTTCGTACAGGATTTCGTACGGGATTTCGTACAGAATTTTGGACGGGATTTCGGACGGGATTTCGGACTGGATTTCGTACAGGATTTCGTACGGGATGTCGTACAGGATTTTGGACGGGATTTCGGACGGGATTTCGGACGGGATTTCGGATGAGATTTCGGACTGGATTTCGTACAGGATTTTGTATGGGATTTCGTACGGGATTTCGGACTGGATTTCGGATGGGATTTCGGACGGGATTTCGTACGGGATTTCGGACGGGATTTCAGACGGGATTTCGGACAGGATTTCGTATGGGATTTCGTACGGGATTTCGTACGGGATTTCGGACTGGATTTCGGACGCGATTTCGGACGGGATTTCGAATAGGATTTCGTACGGGATTTCGTACGGGATTTCGATTTCGTACGAAATTTCGATTTCGTACGGGATTTCGTAAGGGATTTCGGAAGGGATTTCGGACTGGTTTTTGGAAGGGATTTCAGACGTGATTTAGATTTTGGACGGGATTTAGATTTAGGAAGGGATTTCG
Source organism: Lethenteron reissneri (assembly GCF_015708825.2). Classification (NCBI taxonomy): domain Eukaryota; kingdom Metazoa; phylum Chordata; class Hyperoartia; order Petromyzontiformes; family Petromyzontidae; genus Lethenteron; species Lethenteron reissneri. Next base: position 56,794 of record NW_026891592.1, read on the forward strand.
TATGGGATTTCGTACGGGATTTCGTACGGGATTTCGGACGGGATTTCAGACGGGATTTCGGACGGGATTTCGTATGGGATTTCGTACGGGATTTCGTACGGGATTTCGGACTGGATTTCGGACGCGATTTCGGACGGGATTTCGAATAGGATTTCGTACGGGATTTCGTACGGGATTTCGATTTCGTACGAAATTTCGATTTTGTACGGGATTTCGTAAGGGATTTCGGAAGGGATTTCGGACTGGTTTTTGGAAGGGATTTTGGACGTGATTTAGATTTTGGACGGGATTTAGATTTAGGAAGGGATTTCGTATGGGATTTCGTACGGGATTTCGTACGGGATGTCGTACGGGATTTTGGACGGGATTTCGGACGGGATTTTGGACGGGATTTTGGATGGGATTTCGGACTGGATTTCGTACAGGATTTCGTATGGGATTTCGTACAGGATTTTGGACGGGATTTCGGACTGGATTTCGTACAGGATTTCGTACGGGATGTCGTACAGGATTTTGGACGGGATTTCGTACGGGATTTCGGACGGGATTTCGGACAGGATTTTGTATGGGATTTCGTACGGGATTTCGGACTGGATTTCGGACGGGATTTCGGACGGGATTTCGTACGGGATTTCGGACGGGATTTCAGACGGGATTTCGGACGGGATTTCGTATGGGATTTCGTACAGGATTTCGTACGGGATGTCGTACAGGATTTTGGACAGGATTTCGGACGGGATTTCGGACGGGATTTCGGACGGGATTTCGTACAGGATTTTGGACGGGATTTCGGACGGGATTTCGGACGGGATTTCGGATGAGATTTCGGACTGGATTTCGTACAGGATTTTGTATGGGATTTCGTACGGGATTTCGGACTGGATTTCGGATGGGATTTCGGACGGGATTTCGTACAGGATTTCAGACGGGATTTCAGACGGGATTTCGGACGGGATTTCGTATAGGATTTCGTACGGGATTTCGTACGGGATTTCGTACAGGATTTCGGACGGGATTTCGGACGGGATTTCGTACGGGATTTCTTACGGGATTTCGTACTGGATTTCGTACGGGATTTCGGACAGAATTTTGGACGGGATTTCGGACGCGATTTCGGACGGGATTTCGGATGGGATTTCGTACGGGATTTCGTACGGGATTTCGGACTGGTTTTTGGACGGGATTTCGGACGGGATTTAGATATCGGACGGGATTTAGATTTCGGAAGGGATTTCGTATGGGATTTCGTACGGGATTTCGATTTCATACGGGATTTCGTACGGGATTTCAAACGGGATTTCGATTTCGTACGGGATTTCGTACGGGATTACGATTTTGTACGGGATTTCGGACTGGATTTCGTACAAGATTTCGTACGGGATTTCGGAAGGTATTTCGGACTGGTTTTTGGACGGGATTTCGGACTTGATTTAGATTTTGGACGGGATTTAGATTTCGGAAGGGATTTCGTATGGGATTTCGTACGGGATTTCGATTTCGTACGGGATTTCGTACGGGATTTCGATTTCATACGGGATTTCGATTTCGTACGGGATTTCGTACAGGATTTCGTACGGGATGTCGTACGGGATTTTGGACGGGATTTCGGACGGGATTTCGAACGGGATTTCGGATGGGATTTCGGACTGGATTTCGTACAGGATTTCGTACGGGATTTCGTACAGGATTTTGGACGGGATTTCAGACGGGATTTCGGACGGGATTTCGGATGAGATTTCGGACTGGATTTCGTACAGGATTTTGTATGGGATTTCGTACGGGATTTCGGACTGGATTTCGGACGGGATTTCGGGCGGGATTTCGTACGGGTTTCGGACGGGATTTCAGACGGGATTTCGGACGGGATTTCGTATGGGATTTCGTACGGGATTTCGTACGGGATTTCGTACAGGATTTCGGACGGGATTTCGGACGGGATTTCGTACGGGATTTTTTACGGGATTTCGTACTGGATTTCGTACGGGTTTTCGGACTGGATTTCGGACGCGATTTCGGACGGGATTTCGGATGGGATTTCGTACGGGATTTCGTACGGGATTTCGTACGGGATTTCGATTTCGTACGAAATTTCGATTTCGTACGGGATTTCGTACGGGATTACGATTTTGTACGGGATTTCGGACTGGATTTCGTACAGGATTTCGTACGGGATTTCGGAAGGGATTTCGGACTGGTTTTTGGACGGGATTTCGGACGTGATTTAGATTTTGGACGGGATTTAGATTTAGGAAGGGATTTCGTAAGGGATTTCGTACGGGATTTCGATTTCATATGGGATTTCGATTTCGCACGGGATTTCGTACAGGATTTCGTACGGGATGTCGTACGGGATTTTGGACGGGATTTCGGACGGGATTTCGGACGGGATTTCGGATGGGATTTCGGACTGGATTTCGTACAGGATTTCGTACGGGATTTTGTACAGGATTTTGGACGGGATTTCGGATGGGATTTCGGACTGGATTTCGTACAGGATTTTGTATGGGATTTCGTACGGGATTTCGGACTGGATTTCGGACGGGATTTCGAACGGGATTTTGTACGGGATTTCGGACAGGATTTCAGACGGGATTTCGGACGGGATTTCGTATAAGATTTCATACGGGATTTCGTACGGGATTTCGTACAGGATTTCGGACGGGATTTCGGACGGGATTTCGGACGGGATTTCGTACGGGATTTCGATTTCGTACGGGATTTCGAACGGGATTTCGATTTCGTACGGGATTTCGTACGGGATTTCTATTTCGTACGGGATTTTGAACGGGATTTCGATTTCGTACGGGATTTCGTACGGGATTTCTATTTCGTACGGGATGTCGAACGGGATTTTGTAAGGGATTTCGATTTTGTACAGGATTTCGGACGGGATTTCGATTTCAGACGGGATTTCGTACGGGATTTCGTATGGGATTTCGATTTCGTACGGGACTTTGTAAGGGATTTCTATTTCGTACGGGATTTCTGACGGGATTTCCGACGGGATTTCGATTTCCTCCGGGATTTTGTACGGGATTTCGATTTCGTACGGGATTTCGTACGGGATTTTGTATGGATTTGTACAGGATTTCGGACGGGATTTCGGACGGGATTTCGGACAGGATTTCAGACGGGATTTCGGACGGGATTTCGGACGGGATTTCGGACGGGATTTCGGACGGGATTTCGTACGGGATTTCGATTTCATACGGGATTTCGATTTCGTACGGGATTTCGTACAGGATTTCGTACGGGATTTCGTACGGGATTTTGGACGGGATTTCGGACGGGATTTCGGACGGGATTTCGGATGGGATTTCGGACTGGATTTCGTACAGGATTTTGTACGAGATTTCGTACAGAATTTTGGACGGGATTTCGGACGGGATTTCGGACTGGATTTCGTACAGGATTTCGTACGGGATGTCGTACAGGATTTTGGACAGGATTTCGGACGGGATTTCGGACGGGATTTCGGACGGGATTTCGGACGGGATTTCGGATGAGATTTCGGACTGGATTTCGTACAGGATTTTGTATGGGATTTCGTACGGGATTTCGGACTGGATTTCGGACGGGATTTCGGACGGGATTTCGTACAGGATTTCAGACGGGATTTCAGACGGGATTTCGGACGGGATTTCGTATAGGATTTCGTACGGGATTTCGTACGGGATTTTGTATGGGATTTCGTACAGGATTTCGGACGGGATTTCGGACGGGATTTCGGACAGGATTTCAGACGGGATTTCGGACGGGATTTCGGACGGGATTTCGGACGGGATTTCGTACGGGATTTCGATTTCATACGGGATTTCGATTTCGTACGGGATTTCGTACAGGATTTCGTACGGGATGTCGTACTGGATTTCGTACGGGATTTCGGACAGAATTTTGGACGGGATTTCGGACGCGATTTCGGACGGGATTTCGGATGGGATTTCGTACGGGATTTCGTACGGGATTTCGTACGGGATTTCGATTTTGTACGGGATTTCGGACTGTATTTCATACAGGATTTCGTACGGGATTTCGGACTGGTTTTTGGACGGGATTTCGGACGGGATTTAGATATCGGACGGGATTTAGATTTCGGAAGGGATTTCGTATGGGATTTCGTACGGGATTTCGATTTCATACGGGATTTCGTACGGGATTTCAAACGGGATTTCGATTTCATACGGGATTTCGATTTCGTACGGGATTTCGTATGGGATTACGTTTTTGTGCGGGATTTCGGACTGGATTTCGGACGGGATTTCGGGCGGGATTTCGTACGGGTTTCGGACGGGATTTCAGACGGGATTTCGGACGGGATTTCGTATGGGATTTCGTACGGGATTTCGTACGGGATTTCGTACAGGATTTCGGACGGGATTTCGGACGGGATTTCGTACGGGATTTTTTACGGGATTTCGTACTGGATTTCGTACGGGTTTTCGGACTGGATTTCGGACGCGATTTCGGACGGGATTTCGGATGGGATTTCGTACGGGATTTCGTACGGGATTTCGTACGGGATTTCGATTTCGTACGAAATTTCGATTTCGTACGGGATTTCGTATGGGATTACGATTTTGTACGGGATTTCGGACTGGATTTCGTACAGGATTTCGTACGGGATTTCGGAAGGGATTTCGGACTGGTTTTTGGACGGGATTTCGGACGTGATTTAGATTTTGGACGGGATTTAGATTTAGGAAGGGATTTCGTAAGGGATTTCGTACGGGATTTCGATTTCATATGGGATTTCGATTTCGCACGGGATTTCGTACAGGATTTCGTACGGGATGTCGTACGGGATTTTGGACGGGATTTCGGACGGGATTTCGGACGGGATTTCGGATGGGATTTCGGACTGGATTTCGTACAGGATTTCGTACGGGATTTTGTACAGGATTTTGGACGGGATTTCGGATGGGATTTCGGACTGGATTTCGTACAGGATTTTGTATGGGATTTCGTACGGGATTTCGGACTGGATTTCGGACGGGATTTCGAACGGGATTTTGTACGGGATTTCGGACAGGATTTCAGACGGGATTTCGGACGGGATTTCGTATAAGATTTCATACGGGATTTCGTACGGGATTTCGTACAGGATTTCGGACGGGATTTCGGACGGGATTTCGGACGGGATTTCGTACGGGATTTCGATTTCGTACGGGATTTCGAACGGGATTTCGATTTCGTACGGGATTTCGTACGGGATTTCTATTTCGTACGGGATGTCGAACGGGATTTTGTAAGGGATTTCGATTTCGTACAGGATTTCGGACGGGATTTCGATTTCAGACGGGATTTCGTACGGGATTTCGTATGGGATTTCGATTTCGTACGGGACTTTGTAAGGGATTTCTATTTCGTACGGGATTTCTGACGGGATTTCCGACGGGATTTCGATTTCCTCCGGGATTTTGTACGGGATTTCGATTTCGTACGGGATTTCGTACGGGATTTTGTATGGATTTGTACAGGATTTCGGACGGGATTTCGGACGGGATTTCGGACAGGATTTCAGACGGGATTTCGGACGGGATTTCGGACGGGATTTCGGACGGGATTTCGGACGGGATTTCGTACGGGATTTCGATTTCATACGGGATTTCGATTTCGTACGGGATTTCGTACAGGATTTCGTACGGGATTTCGTACGGGATTTTGGACGGGATTTCGGACGGGATTTCGGACGGGATTTCGGATGGGATTTCGGACTGGATTTCGTACAGGATTTTGTACGAGATTTCGTACAGAATTTTGGACGGGATTTCGGACGGGATTTCGGACTGGATTTCGTACAGGATTTCGTACGGGATGTCGTACAGGATTTTGGACAGGATTTCGGACGGGATTTCGGACGGGATTTCGGACGGGATTTCGGACGGGATTTCGGATGAGATTTCGGACTGGATTTCGTACAGGATTTTGTATGGGATTTCGTACGGGATTTCGGACTGGATTTCGGACGGGATTTCGGACGGGATTTCGTACAGGATTTCAGACGGGATTTCAGACGGGATTTCGGACGGGATTTCGTATAGGATTTCGTACGGGATTTCGTACGGGATTTTGTATGGGATTTCGTACAGGATTTCGGACGGGATTTCGGACGGGATTTCGGACAGGATTTCAGACGGGATTTCGGACGGGATTTCGGACGGGATTTCGGACGGGATTTCGTACGGGATTTCGATTTCATACGGGATTTCGATTTCGTACGGGATTTCGTACAGGATTTCGTACGGGATGTCGTACTGGATTTCGTACGGGATTTCGGACAGAATTTTGGACGGGATTTCGGACGCGATTTCGGACGGGATTTCGGATGGGATTTCGTACGGGATTTCGTACGGGATTTCGTACGGGATTTCGATTTTGTACGGGATTTCGGACTGTATTTCATACAGGATTTCGTACGGGATTTCGGACTGGTTTTTGGACGGGATTTCGGACGGGATTTAGATATCGGACGGGATTTAGATTTCGGAAGGGATTTCGTATGGGATTTCGTACGGGATTTCGATTTCCTACGGGATTTCGTACGGGATTTCAAACGGGATTTCGATTTCATACGGGATTTCGATTTCGTACGGGATTTCGTATGGGATTACGTTTTTGTGCGGGATTTCGGACTGTATTTCATACAGGATTTCGTACGGGATTTCGGACTGGTTTTTGGACGGGATTTCGGACGGGATTTAGATATCGGACGGGATTTCGATTTCGGAAGGGATTTCGTATGGGATTTCGTACGGGATTTCGATTTCGTACGGGATTTCAAACGGGATTTCGATTTCATATGGGATTTCGATGTCGTACGGGATTTCGTACGGGATTACGATTTTGTACGGGATTTCGGACTGGATTTCGTACAAGATTTCGTACGGGATTTCGGAAGGTATTTCTGACTGGTTTTCGGACGGGATTTCGGACTTGATTTAGATTTTGGACGGGATTTAGATTTCGGAAGGGATTTCGTATGGGATTTCGTACGGGATTTCGATTTCGTACGGGATTTCGTACGGGATTTCGTACGGGATTTCGATTTCATACGGGATTTCGATTTCGTACGGGATTTCGTACAGGATTTCGTACGGGATGTCGTACGGGATTTTGGACGGGATTTCGGACGGGATTTCGAACGGGATTTCGGATGGGATTTCGGACTGGATTTCGTACAGGATTTCGTACGGGATTTCGTACAGGATTTTGGACGGGATTTCGGACGGGATTTCGGACGGGATTTCGGATGAGATTTCGGACTGGATTTCGTACAGGATTTTGTATGGGATTTCGTACGGGATTTCGGACTGGATTTCGGACGGGATTTCGGACGGGATTTCGTATGGGATTTAGTACGGGATTTTGTACGGGATTTCGTACAGGATTTCAGACGGGATTTCGGACGGGATTTCGTACGGGATTTCTTACGGGATTTCGTACTGGATTTCGTACGGGATTTCGGACGGGATTTCGGACGGGATTTCGGACGGGATTTCGAACGGGATTTCGGACGGGATTTCGATTTCGGACGGGATTTTGTACGGGATTTCGATTTCGTACGGGGTTTCGATTTCGTACGGGATTTCGTACGGGATTTCTATTTCGTACGGGATGTCGAACGGGATTTTGTAAGGGATTTCAATTTCGTACAGGATTTCGGACGGGATTTCGATTTCAGACGGGATTTCGTACGGGATTTCGTATGGGATTTCGATTTTCTATGGGATTTCGTACGGGATTTCGATTTCGTACGGGATTTTGTAAGGGATTTCTATTTTGTACGAGATTTCTGACGGGATTTCCGACGGGATTTCGATTTCCTCCGGGATTTCGTACGGGATTTCGATTTTGTACGGGATTTCGTACGGGATTTTGTATGGGATTTCGTACAGGATTTCGTACGGGATTTCGGACGGGATTTCGGACAGGATTTCAGACGGGATTTCGGACGGGATTTCGGACGGGATTTCGTTCGGGATTTCGGACGGGATTTCGTACGGGATTTCGATTTCATACGGGATTTCGATTTCGTACGGGATTTCGTACAGGATTTCGTACGGGATGTCGTACGGGATTTCGGACGCGATTTCGGACGGGATTTCGGACTGGATTTCGTACAGGATTTCGTAAGGGATTTCGTACAGGATTTTGGACGGGATTTCGGACGGGATTTCGGACGGGATTTCGGATGAGATTTCGGACTGGATTTCGTACAGGATTTTGTATGGGATTTCGTACGGGATTTCGGACTGGATTTCGGACGGGATTTCGGACGGGATTTCGTATGGGATTTCGTACGGGATTTTGTACGGGATTTTGTACAGGATTTCAGACGGGATTTCGGACGGGATTTTGTACGGGATTTCTTACGGGATTTCGTACTGGATTTCGTACGGGATTTCGGACGGGATTTCGGACGGGATTTCGAACGGGATTTCGGACGGGATTTCGATTTCGGACGGGATTTCATACGGGATTTCGATTTCGTACGGGATTTCTATTTCGTACGGGATGTCGAACGGGATTTTGTAAGGGATTTCGATTTCGTACAGGATTTCGGACGGGATTTCGATTTCAGACGGGATTTCGTACGGGATTTCGTATGGGATTTCGATTTTCTACGGGATTTCGTACGGGATTTCGATTTCGTACGGGATTTTGTAAGGGATTTCTATTTTGTACGAGATTTCTGACGGGATTTCCGACGGGATTTCGATTTCCTCCGGGATTTCGTACGGGATTTCGATTTTGTACGGGATTTCGTACGGGATTTTGTATGGGATTTCGTACAGGATTTCGTACGGGATTTCGGACGGGATTTCGGACAGGATTTCAGACGGGATTTCGGACGGGATTTCGGATGGGATTTTGGACGGGATTTCAGACGGGATTTCGGACGGGATTTCGATTTCATACGGGATTTCGATTTCGTACAGGATTTCGTACAGGATTTCGTACGGGATGTCGTACGGGATTTTGGACGGGATTTCGGACAGGATTTCGGACGGGATTTCGGATGGGATTTCGGACTGGATTTCGTACAGGATTTCGTACGGGATTTCGTACAGAATTTTGGACGGGATTTCGGACGGGATTTCGGACTGGATTTCGTAAAGGATTTCGTACGGGATGTCGTACAGGATTTTGGACGGGATTTCGGACGGGATTTCGGACGGGATTTCGGATGAGATTTCGGACTGGATTTCGTACAGGATTTTGTATGGGATTTCGTACGGGATTTCGATTTCATACGGGATTTCGATTTCGTACGGGATTTCGTATGGGATTACGTTTTTGTGCGGGATTTCGGACTGTATTTCATACAGGATTTCGTACGGGATTTCGGACTGGTTTTTGGACGGGATTTCGGACGGGATTTAGATATCGGACGGGATTTCGATTTCGGAAGGGATTTCGTATGGGATTTCGTACGGGATTTCGATTTCGTACGGGATTTCAAACGGGATTTCGATTTCATATGGGATTTCGATGTCGTACGGGATTTCGTACGGGATTACGATTTTGTACGGGATTTCGGACTGGATTTCGTACAAGATTTCGTACGGGATTTCGGAAGGTATTTCTGACTGGTTTTCGGACGGGATTTCGGACTTGATTTAGATTTTGGACGGGATTTAGATTTCGGAAGGGATTTCGTATGGGATTTCGTACGGGATTTCGATTTCGTACGGGATTTCGTACGGGATTTCGTACGGGATTTCGATTTCATACGGGATTTCGATTTCGTACGGGATTTCGTACAGGATTTCGTACGGGATGTCGTACGGGATTTTGGACGGGATTTCGGACGGGATTTCGAACGGGATTTCGGATGGGATTTCGGACTGGATTTCGTACAGGATTTCGTACGGGATTTCGTACAGGATTTTGGACGGGATTTCGGACGGGATTTCGGACGGGATTTCGGATGAGATTTCGGACTGGATTTCGTACAGGATTTTGTATGGGATTTCGTACGGGATTTCGGACTGGATTTCGGACGGGATTTCGGACGGGATTTCGTATGGGATTTAGTACGGGATTTTGTACGGGATTTCGTACAGGATTTCAGACGGGATTTCGGACGGGATTTCGTACGGGATTTCTTACGGGATTTCGTACTGGATTTCGTACGGGATTTCGGACGGGATTTCGGACGGGATTTCGGACGGGATTTCGAACGGGATTTCGGACGGGATTTCGATTTCGGACGGGATTTTGTACGGGATTTCGATTTCGTACGGGGTTTCGATTTCGTACGGGATTTCGTACGGGATTTCTATTTCGTACGGGATGTCGAACGGGATTTTGTAAGGGATTTCAATTTCGTACAGGATTTCGGACGGGATTTCGATTTCAGACGGGATTTCGTACGGGATTTCGTATGGGATTTCGATTTTCTATGGGATTTCGTACGGGATTTCGATTTCGTACGGGATTTTGTAAGGGATTTCTATTTTGTACGAGATTTCTGACGGGATTTCCGACGGGATTTCGATTTCCTCCGGGATTTCGTACGGGATTTCGATTTTGTACGGGATTTCGTACGGGATTTTGTATGGGATTTCGTACAGGATTTCGTACGGGATTTCGGACGGGATTTCGGACAGGATTTCAGACGGGATTTCGGACGGGATTTCGGACGGGATTTCGTACGGGATTTCGGACGGGATTTCGTACGGGATTTCGATTTCATACGGGATTTCGATTTCGTACGGGATTTCGTACAGGATTTCGTACGGGATGTCGTACGGGATTTCGGACGCGATTTCGGACGGGATTTCGGACTGGATTTCGTACAGGATTTCGTAAGGGATTTCGTACAGGATTTTGGACGGGATTTCGGACGGGATTTCGGACGGGATTTCGGATGAGATTTCGGACTGGATTTCGTACAGGATTTTGTATGGGATTTCGTACGGGATTTCGGACTGGATTTCGGACGGGATTTCGGACGGGATTTCGTATGGGATTTCGTACGGGATTTTGTACGGGATTTTGTACAGGATTTCAGACGGGATTTCGGACGGGATTTTGTACGGGATTTCTTACGGGATTTCGTACTGGATTTCGTACGGGATTTCGGACGGGATTTCGGACGGGATTTCGAACGGGATTTCGGACGGGATTTCGATTTCGGACGGGATTTCATACGGGATTTCGATTTCGTACGGGATTTCTATTTCGTACGGGATGTCGAACGGGATTTTGTAAGGGATTTCGATTTCGTACAGGATTTCGGACGGGATTTCGATTTCAGACGGGATTTCGTACGGGATTTCGTATGGGATTTCGATTTTCTACGGGATTTCGTACGGGATTTCGATTTCGTACGGGATTTTGTAAGGGATTTCTATTTTGTACGAGATTTCTGACGGGATTTCCGACGGGATTTCGATTTCCTCCGGGATTTCGTACGGGATTTCGATTTTGTACGGGATTTCGTACGGGATTTTGTATGGGATTTCGTACAGGATTTCGTACGGGATTTCGGACGGGATTTCGGACAGGATTTCAGACGGGATTTCGGACGGGATTTCGGATGGGATTTTGGACGGGATTTCAGACGGGATTTCGGACGGGATTTCGATTTCATACGGGATTTCGATTTCGTACAGGATTTCGTACAGGATTTCGTACGGGATGTCGTACGGGATTTTGGACGGGATTTCGGACAGGATTTCGGACGGGATTTCGGATGGGATTTCGGACTGGATTTCGTACAGGATTTCGTACGGGATTTCGTACAGAATTTTGGACGGGATTTCGGACGGGATTTCGGACTGGATTTCGTAAAGGATTTCGTACGGGATGTCGTACAGGATTTTGGACGGGATTTCGGACGGGATTTCGGACGGGATTTCGGATGAGATTTCGGACTGGATTTCGTACAGGATTTTGTATGGGATTTCGTACGGGATTTCGGACTGGATTTCGGACGGGATTTCGGACGGGATTTCGTATGGGATTTCGCACGGGATTTTGTACGGGATTTTGTACAGGATTTCAGACGGGATTTCGGACGGGATTTTGTACGGGATTTCTTACGGGATTTCGTACTGGATTTCGTACGGGATTTCGGACGGGATTTCGGACGGGATTTCGAACGGGATTTCGGACGGGATTTCGATTTCGGACGGGATTTCATACGGGATTTCGATTTCGTACGGGATTTCTATTTCGTACGGGATGTCGAACGGGATTTTGTAAGGGATTTCGATTTCGTACAGGATTTCGGACGGGATTTCGATTTCAGACGGGATTTCGTACGGGATTTCGTATGGGATTTCGATTTTCTACAGGATTTCGTACGGGATTTCGATTTCGTACGGGATTTTGTAAGGGATTTCTATTTTGTACGAGATTTCTGATGGGATTTCCGACGGGATTTCGATTTCCTCCGGGATTTCGTACGGGATTTCGATTTTGTACGGGATTTCGTACGGGATTTTGTATGGGATTTCGTACAGGATTTCGTACGGGATTTCGGACGGGATTTCAGACAGGATTTCAGACGGGATTTCGGACGGGATTTCGGACGGGATTTTGGACGGGATTTCGGACGGGATTTCGTACGGGATTTCGATTTCATACGGGATTTCGATTTCGTACAGGATTTCGTACAGGATTTCGTACGGGATGTCGTACGGGATTTTGGACGGGATATCGGACGGGATTTCGGACGGGATTTCGGATGGGATTTCGGACTGGATTTCGTACAGGATTTCGTACGGGATTTCGTACAGAATTTTGGACGGGATTTCGGACGGGATTTCGGACTGGATTTCGTACAGGATTTCGTACGGGATGTCGTACAGGATTTTGGACGGGATTTCGGACGGGATTTCGGACGGGATTTCGGATGAGATTTCGGACTGGATTTCGTACAGGATTTTGTATGGGATTTCGTACGGGATTTCGGACTGGATTTCGGATGGGATTTCGGACGGGATTTCGTACGGGATTTCGGACGGGATTTCAGACGGGATTTCGGACGGGATTTCGTATGGGATTTCGTACGGGATTTCGTACGGGATTTCGGACTGGATTTCGGACGCGATTTCGGACGGGATTTCGAATAGGATTTCGTACGGGATTTCGTACGGGATTTCGATTTCGTACGAAATTTCGATTTCGTACGGGATTTCGTAAGGGATTTCGGAAGGGATTTCGGACTGGTTTTTGTAAGGGATTTCGGACGTGATTTAGATTTTGGACGGGATTTAGATTTAGGAAGGGATTTCGTATGGGATTTCGTACGGGATTTCGTACGGGATGTCGTACGGGATTTTGGACGGGATTTCGGACGGGATTTTGGACGGGATTTTGGATGGGATTTCGGACTGGATTTCGTACAGGATTTCGTATGGGATTTCGTACAGGATTTTGGACGGGATTTCGGACGGGATTTTGGACGGGATTTTGGATGGGATTTCGGACTGGATTTCGTACAGGATTTCGTATGGGATTTCGGACAGGATTTTGTATGGGATTTCGTACGGGATTTCGGACTGGATTTCGGACGGGATTTCGGACGGGATTTCGTACGGGATTTCGGACGGGATTTCAGACGGGATTTCGGACGGGATTTCGTATGGGATTTCGTACAGGATTTCGTACGGGATTTCGTACGGGATTTCGGACGGGATTTCGGACGGGATTTCGTACGGGATTTCTTACGGGATTTCGTACTGGATTTCGTACGGGATTTCGGACTGGATTTCGGACGCGATTTCGTACGGGATTTCGTACAGGATTTCGTACGGGATGTCGTACGGGATTTTGGACGGGATTTCGGACAGGATTTCGGACGGGATTTCGGATGGGATTTCGGACTGGATTTCGTACAGGATTTCGTACGGGATTTCGTACAGAATTTTGGACGGGATTTCGGACGGGATTTCGGACTGGATTTCGTACGGGATGTCGTACAGGATTTTGGACGGGATTTTGGACGGGATTTCGGACGGGATTTCGGATGAGATTTCGGACTGGATTTCGTACAGGATTTTGTATGGGATTTCGTACGAGATTTCGGACTGGATTTCGGACGGGATTTCGGACGGGATTTCGTACGGGATTTCGGACGGGATTTCAGACGGGATTTCGGACGGGATTTCGTATGGGATTTCGTACGGGATTTCGTACGGGATTTCGTACGGGATTTCTTACGGGATTTCGTACTGGATTTCGTACGGGATTTCGGACTGGATTTCGGACGCGATTTCGGACGGGATTTCGGATGGGATTTCGTACGGGATTTCGTACGGGATTTCGTACGGGATTTCGATTTCGTACGAAATTTCGATTTCGTACGGGATTTCGTACGGGATTACGATTTTGTACGGGATTTCGGACTGGATTTCGTACAGGATTTCGTACCGGATTTCGGAAGGGATTTCGGACTGGTTTTTGGACGGGATTTCGGACGTGATTTAGATTTTGGACGGGATTTAGATTTAGGAAGGGATTTCGTATGGGATTTCGTACGGGATTTCGTACGGGATGTCGTACAGGATTTTGGACGGGATTTCGGACGGGATTTCGGACGGGATTTCGGATGGGATTTCGGACTGGATTTCGTACAGGATTTCGTACGGGATTTCGTACAGGATTTCGTATGGGATTTCGGACGGGATTTCAGACGGGATTTCGGACGGGATTTTGTATGGGATTTCGTACGGGATTTCGTACGGGATTTCGTACAGGATTTCGGACGGGATTTCGGACGGGATTTCGTACGGGATTTCTTACGGGATTTCGTACTGGATTTCGTACGGGATTTCGGACTGGATTTCGGATGCGATTTCGGACGGGATTTCGGATGGGATTTCGTACGGGATTTCAAACGGGATTTCGATTTCATACGGGATTTCGATTTCGTACGGGATTTCGGACGGGATTACGATTTTGTACGGGATTTCGGACTGGATTTCGTACAGGATTTCGTACGGGATTTCGGAAGGGATTTCGGACTGGTTTTTGGACGGGATTTCGGACGTGATTTAGATTTTGGACGGGATTTAGATTTCGTACGGGATTTCGTATGGGATTTCGTACGGGATTTCGATTTCATACGGGATTTCGATTTCGTACGGGATTTCGTACAGGATTTCGTGATGTCGTACGGGATTTTGGACGGGATTTCGGACGGGATTTCGGACGGGATTTCGGATGGGATTTCGGACTGGATTTCGTACAGGATTTTGTACGGGATGTCGTACGGGATTTTGGACGGGATTTCGGACAGGATTTCGGACGGGATTTCGGACTGGATTTCGTACAGGATTTCGTACGGGATGTCGTACAGGATTTTGGACGGGATTTCGGACGGGATTTCGGACGGGATTTCGGATGAGATTTCGGACTGGATTTCGTACAGGATTTTGTATGGGATTTCGTACGGGATTTCGGACTGGATTTCGGACGGGATTTCGGACGGGATTTCGTACGGGATTTCGGACGGGATTTCAGACGGGATTTCGGACGGGATTTCGTATGGGATTTCGTACGGGATTTCGTACGGGATTTCGTACACGATTTCGGACGGGATTTCGGACGGGATTTCGGACGTGATTTAGATTTTGGACGGGATTTAGATTTCGGAAGGGATTTCGTATGGGATTTCGTACGGGATTTCGATTTCGTATGGGATTTCGTACGGGATTTCGTACGGGATTTCTTACGGGATTTCGTACTGGATTTCGTACGGGATTTCGGACTGGATTTCGGACGGGATTTTGGACGGGATTTCGTACGGGATTTCTTACGGGATTTCGTACTGGATTTCGTACGGGATTTCGGACTGGATTTCGGACGCGATTTCGGACGGGATTTCGGATTCATACGAAATTTCGATTTTGTACGGGATTTCGGACGGGATTACGATTTTGTACGGGATTTCGGACTGGATTTCGTACAGGATTTCGTACGGGATTTCGGACGGGATTTCGGACGGGATTTCGGATGAGATTTCGGACTGGATTTCGTACAGGATTTTGTATGGGATTTCGTACGGGATTTCGGACTGGATTTCGGACGGGATTTCGGACGGGATTTCGTACGGGATTTTGGACGGGATTTCAGACGGGATTTCGGACGGGATTTCGTATGGGATTTCGTACGGGATTTCGTACGGGATTTCGTACAGGATTTCGGACGGGATTTCGGACGGGATTTCGAACGTGATTTAGATTTTGGACGGGATTTAGATTTCGGAAGGGATTTCGTATGGGATTTCGTACGGGATTTCGATTTCGTACGGGATTTCGTACGGGATTTCGTACGGGATTTCGATTTCATACGGGATTTCGATTTCGTATGGGATTTCGTACAGGATTTCGTGATGTCGTACGGGATTTTGGACGGGATTTCGGACGGGATTTCGGACGGGATTTCGGATGGGATTTCGGACTGGATTTCGTACAGGATTTTGTACGGGATGTCGTACGGGATTTTGGACGGGATTTCGGACAGGATTTCGGACGGGATTTCGGACTGGATTTCATACAGGATTTCGTACGGGATGTCGTACAGGATTTTGGACGGGATTTCGGACGGGATTTCGGACGGGATTTCGGATGAGATTTCGGACTGGATTTCGTACAGGATTTTGTATGGGATTTCGTACGGGATTTCGGACTGGATTTCGGACGGGATTTCGGACGGGATTTCGTACGGGATTTCGGATGGGATTTCAGACGGGATTTCGGACGGGATTTCGTATGGGATTTCGTACGGGATTTCGTACGGGATTTCGTACACGATTTCGGACGGGATTTCGGACGGGATTTCGGACGTGATTTAGATTTTGGACGGGATTTAGATTTCGGAAGGGATTTCGTATGGGATTTCGTACGGGATTTCGATTTCGTATGGGATTTCGTACGGGATTTCGTACGGGATTTCTTACGGGATTTCGTACTGGATTTCGTACGGGATTTCGGACTGGATTTCGGACGGGATTTTGGACGGGATTTCGTACGGGATTTCTTACGGGATTTCGTACTGGATTTCGTACGGGATTTCGGACTGGATTTCGGACGCGATTTCGGACGGGATTTCGGATTCATACGAAATTTCGATTTTGTACGGGATTTCGGACGGGATTACGATTTTGTACGGGATTTCGGACTGGATTTCGTACAGGATTTCGTACCGGATTTCGGACGGGATTTCGGACGGGATTTCGGATGAGATTTCGGACTGGATTTCGTACAGGATTTTGTATGGGATTTCGTACGGGATTTCGGACTGGATTTCGGACGGGATTTCGGACGGGATTTCGTACGGGATTTTGGACGGGATTTCAGACGGGATTTCGGACGGGATTTCGTATGGGATTTCGTACGGGATTTCGTACGGGATTTCGTACAGGATTTCGGACGGGATTTCGGACGGGATTTCGAACGTGATTTAGATTTTGGACGGGATTTAGATTTCGGAAGGGATTTCGTATGGGATTTCGTACGGGATTTCGATTTCGTACGGGATTTCGTACGGGATTTCGTACGGGATTTCGATTTCATACGGGATTTCGATTTCGTACGGGATTTCGTACAGGATTTCGTACGGGATGTCGTACGGGATTTTGGACGGGATTTCGGATGGGATTTCGGACGGGATTTCGGATTGGATTTCCGACTGGATTTCGTACAGGATTTCGTACGGGATTTCGTACAGGATTTTGGACGGGATTTCGGACGGGATTTCGGACTGGATTTCGTACAGGATTTCGTACGGGATGTCGTACAGGATTTTGGACGGGATTTCGGACGAGATTTCGGACGGGATTTCGGATGAGATTTCGGACTGGATTTCGTACAGGATTTTGTATGGGATTTCTTAGGCGATTTCGGACTGGATTTCGGACGGGATTTCGGACGGGATTTCGTATGGGATTTCGGACGGGATTTCAGACGGGATTTCGGACGGGATTTCGTATGGGATTTCGTACGGGATTTCGTACTGGATTTCGTACGGGATTTCGGACGGGATTTCGGACGGGATTTCGGACGGGATTTCGAACGGGATTTCGGACGGGATTTCGATTTCGGACGGGATTTCGTACGGGATTTCGATTTCGTACGGGATTTCGAACGGGATTTCGATTTCGTACGGGATTTCGTACAGGATTTCTATTTCGTACGGGATGTCGAACAGGATTTTGTAAGGGATTTCGATTTCGTACAGGATTTCGGACGGGATTTCGATTTCAGACGGGATTTCGTACGGGATTTCGTATGGGATTTCGATTTCTTACGGGATTTCGTACGGGATTTCGATTTTGTACGGGATTTTGTAAGAGATTTCTATTTCGTACGGGATTTCTGACGGGATTTCCGACGGGATTTCGATTTCCTACGGGATTTCGTACGGGATTTCGATTTCGTACGGGATTTCGTATGGGATTTTGTATGGGATTTCGTACAGGATTTCGTACGGGATTTCGGACGGGATTTCGGACAGGATTTCAGACGGGATTTCGGACAGGATTTCGTACGGGATTTCAATTTCATACGGGATTTCGATTTCGTACGGGATTTCGTACAGGATTTCGTACGGGATGTCGTACGGGATTTTGGACGGGATTTCGGACTGGATTTCGGACGGGATTTCGGATGGGATTTCGGACTGGATTTCGTACAGGATTTCGTACGGGATGTCGTACAGGATTTTGGACGGGATTTCGGACGGGATTTCGGACGGGATTTCGGATGAGATTTCGGACTGGATTTCGTACAGGATTTTGTATGGGATTTCGTACGGGATTTCGGACTGGATTTCGGACGGGATTTCGGACGGGATTTCGGACGGGATTTCGTACGGGATTTCTTACGGGATTTCGTACTGGATTTCGTACGGGATTTCGGACTGGATTTCGGACGCGATTTCGGACGGGATTTCAGATGGGATTTCGTACGGGATTTCATACGGGATTTTGTACGGGATTTCGATTTCGTACGAAATTTCGATTTCGTCCGGGATATCGTACGGGATTTCGATTTTGTACAGGATTTCGGACTGGATTTCGTACAGGATTTCATACGGGATTTCGGACTGGTTTTTGGACGGGATTTCGGACGGGATTTAGATATCGGACGGGATTTTGATTTCGGAAGGGATTTCGTATGGGATTTCGTACGGGATTTCGATTTCATACGGGATTTCGTACGGGATTTCAAACGGGATTTCGATTTCATACGGGATTTCGATTTCGTTCGGGATTTCGTACGGGATGTCGTACGGGATTTTGGACAGGATTTCGGACGGGATTTCGGAGGGGATTTCGGATGGGATTTCGGACTTGATTTTGTACAGGATTTCGTACGGGATTTCGTACAGGATTTTGGACGGGATTTCGGACGGGATTTCGGACTGGATTTCGTACAGGATTTCGTACGGGATGTCGTTCAGGATTTTGGACGGGATTTCGGACGGGATTTCGGACGGGATTTCAGATGAGATTTCGGACTGGATTTCGTACAGGATTTTGTATGGGATTTCGTACGGGATTTTGGACTGGATTTCGGACGGGATTTCGGACGGGATTTCGTACGGGATTTCGGACGGGAT
This sequence comes from Lethenteron reissneri, assembly GCF_015708825.2. Classification (NCBI taxonomy): domain Eukaryota; kingdom Metazoa; phylum Chordata; class Hyperoartia; order Petromyzontiformes; family Petromyzontidae; genus Lethenteron; species Lethenteron reissneri. Next base: position 76,372 of record NW_026891592.1, read on the forward strand.
TTCAGACGGGATTTCGGACGGGATTTCGTACTGGATTTCGTACGGGATTTCGGACAGGATTTCGGACGGGATTTCGGACGGGATTTCGAACGGGATTTCGGACGGGATTTCGATTTCGGACGAGATTTTGTACGGGATTTCGATTTCGTACGGGATTTCGAAGGGGATTTCGATTTCGTACGGGATTTCGTACGGGATTTCGATTTCGTACAGGATTTCGGACGGGATTTCGATTTCAGACGGGATATCGTACGGGATTTCGTATGGGATTTCGATTTCCTATGGAATTTCGTACGGGATTTCGATTTCGTACGGGATTTTGTAAGGGATTTCTATTTCGTACGGGATTTCTGACGGGATTTCCGACGGGATTTCGATTTCCTACGGGATTTCGTACAGGATTTCGATTTCGTACGGGATTTCGTATGGGATTTTGTATGGGATTTCGTACAGGATTTCGTACGGGATTTCGGACGGGATTTCGGACAGGATTTCAGACGGGATTTCGGACGGGATTTTGGACTGGATTTCGGACGGGATTTCGGACGGGATTTCGTACGGGATTTCAATTTCATACGGGATTTCGATTTCATCGGGATTTCGTACAGGATTTCGTACGGGATGTCGTACGGGATTTTGGACGGGATTTCGGACGGGATTTCGAACGGGATTTCGGACGGGATTTCGGATGGGATTTTGGACTGGATTTCGTACAGGATTTCGTACGGGATGTCGTACAGGATTTTGGACGGGATTTCGGACGGGATTTCGGACGGGATTTCGGATGAGATTTCGGACTGGATTTCGTACAGGATTTTGTATGGGATTTCGTACGGGATTTCGGACTGGATTTCGGACGGGATTTCGGACGGGATTTCGATTTCGTACGGGATTTCGTACGGGATTTCGTACGGGATTTCGATTTCATACGGGATTTCGATTTCGTACGGGATTTCGTACAGGATTTCGTACGGGATGTCGTACGGGATTTTGGACGGGATTTCGGATGGGATTTCGGACGGGATTTCGGATTGGATTTCCGACTGGATTTCGTACAGGATTTCGTACGGGATTTCGTACAGGATTTTGGACGGGATTTCGGACGGGATTTCGGACTGGATTTCGTACAGGATTTCGTACGGGATGTCGTACAGGATTTTGGACGGGATTTCGGACGAGATTTCGGACGGGATTTCGGATGAGATTTCGGACTGGATTTCGTACAGGATTTTGTATGGGATTTCTTAGGCGATTTCGGACTGGATTTCGGACGGGATTTCGGACGGGATTTCGTATGGGATTTCGGACGGGATTTCAGACGGGATTTCGGACGGGATTTCGTATGGGATTTCGTACGGGATTTCGTACTGGATTTCGTACGGGATTTCGGACGGGATTTCGGACGGGATTTCGGACGGGATTTCGAACGGGATTTCGGACGGGATTTCGATTTCGGACGGGATTTCGTACGGGATTTCGATTTCGTACGGGATTTCGAACGGGATTTCGATTTCGTACGGGATTTCGTACAGGATTTCTATTTCGTACGGGATGTCGAACAGGATTTTGTAAGGGATTTCGATTTCGTACAGGATTTCGGACGGGATTTCGATTTCAGACGGGATTTCGTACGGGATTTCGTATGGGATTTCGATTTCTTACGGGATTTCGTACGGGATTTCGATTTTGTACGGGATTTTGTAAGAGATTTCTATTTCGTACGGGATTTCTGACGGGATTTCCGACGGGATTTCGATTTCCTACGGGATTTCGTACGGGATTTCGATTTCGTACGGGATTTCGTATGGGATTTTGTATGGGATTTCGTACAGGATTTCGTACGGGATTTCGGACGGGATTTCGGACAGGATTTCAGATGGGATTTCGGACAGGATTTCGTACGGGATTTCAATTTCATACGGGATTTCGATTTCGTACGGGATTTCGTACAGGATTTCGTACGGGATGTCGTACGGGATTTTGGACGGGATTTCGGACTGGATTTCGGACGGGATTTCGGATGGGATTTCGGACTGGATTTCGTACAGGATTTCGTACGGGATGTCGTACAGGATTTTGGACGGGATTTCGGACGGGATTTCGGACGGGATTTCGGATGAGATTTCGGACTGGATTTCGTACAGGATTTTGTATGGGATTTCGTACGGGATTTCGGACTGGATTTCGGACGGGATTTCGGACGGGATTTCGGACGGGATTTCGTACGGGATTTCTTACGGGATTTCGTACTGGATTTCGTACGGGATTTCGGACTGGATTTCGGACGCGATTTCGGACGGGATTTCAGATGGGATTTCGTACGGGATTTCATACGGGATTTTGTACGGGATTTCGATTTCGTACGAAATTTCGATTTCGTCCGGGATATCGTACGGGATTTCGATTTTGTACAGGATTTCGGACTGGATTTCGTACAGGATTTCATACGGGATTTCGGACTGGTTTTTGGACGGGATTTCGGACGGGATTTAGATATCGGACGGGATTTTGATTTCGGAAGGGATTTCGTATGGGATTTCGTACGGGATTTCGATTTCATACGGGATTTCGTACGGGATTTCAAACGGGATTTCGATTTCATACGGGATTTCGATTTCGTTCGGGATTTCGTACGGGATGTCGTACGGGATTTTGGACAGGATTTCGGACGGGATTTCGGAGGGGATTTCGGATGGGATTTCGGACTTGATTTTGTACAGGATTTCGTACGGGATTTCGTACAGGATTTTGGACGGGATTTCGGACGGGATTTCGGACTGGATTTCGTACAGGATTTCGTACGGGATGTCGTTCAGGATTTTGGACGGGATTTCGGACGGGATTTCGGACGGGATTTCAGATGAGATTTCGGACTGGATTTCGTACAGGATTTTGTATGGGATTTCGTACGGGATTTTGGACTGGATTTCGGACGGGATTTCGGACGGGATTTCGTACGGGATTTCGGACGGGATTTCAGACGGGATTTCGGACGGGATTTCGTACTGGATTTCGTACGGGATTTCGGACAGGATTTCGGACGGGATTTCGGACGGGATTTCGAACGGGATTTCGGACGGGATTTCGATTTCGGACGAGATTTTGTACGGGATTTCGATTTCGTACGGGATTTCGAAGGGGATTTCGATTTCGTACGGGATTTCGTACGGGATTTCGATTTCGTACAGGATTTCGGACGGGATTTCGATTTCAGACGGGATATCGTACGGGATTTCGTATGGGATTTCGATTTCCTATGGAATTTCGTACGGGATTTCGATTTCGTACGGGATTTTGTAAGGGATTTCTATTTCGTACGGGATTTCTGACGGGATTTCCGACGGGATTTCGATTTCCTACGGGATTTCGTACAGGATTTCGATTTCGTACGGGATTTCGTATGGGATTTTGTATGGGATTTCGTACAGGATTTCGTACGGGATTTCGGACGGGATTTCGGACAGGATTTCAGACGGGATTTCGGACGGGATTTTGGACTGGATTTCGGACGGGATTTCGGATGGGATTTCGTACGGGATTTCAATTTCATACGGGATTTCGATTTCATCGGGATTTCGTACAGGATTTCGTACGGGATGTCGTACGGGATTTTGGACGGGATTTCGGACGGGATTTCGAACGGGATTTCGGACGGGATTTCGGATGGGATTTTGGACTGGATTTCGTACAGGATTTCGTACGGGATGTCGTACAGGATTTTGGACGGGATTTCGGACGGGATTTCGGACGGGATTTCGGATGAGATTTCGGACTGGATTTCGTACAGGATTTTGTATGGGATTTCGTACGGGATTTCGGACTGGATTTCGGACGGGATTTCGGACGGGATTTCGTACGGGATTTCGGACGGGATTTCAGACGGGATTTCGGACGGGATTTCGTATGGGATTTCGTACGGGATTTCGTACGGGATTTCGTACAGGATTTCGGACGGGATTTCGGACAGGATTTCGTACGGGATTTCTTACGGGATTTCGTACTGGATTTCGTACGGGATTTCGGACTGGATTTCGGACGCGATTTCGGACGGGATTTCGGATGGGATTTCGTACGGGATTTCGTACGGGATTTCGTACGGGATTTCGATTTCGTACGAAATTTCGATTTCGTCCGGGATATCGTACGGGATTTCGATTTTGTACAGGATTTCGGACTGGATTTCGTACAGGATTTCGTACGGGATTTCGGAAGGGATTTCGGACTGGTTTTTGGACGGGATTTCGGACGGGATTTAGATATCGGACGGGATTTAGATTTCAGAAGGGATTTCGTATGCGATTTCGTACGGGATTTCGATTTCATACGGGATTTCGTACGGGATTTCAAACGGGATTTCGATTTCATACGGGATTTCGATTTCGTACGGGATTTCGTACGGGATTACGATTTTGTACGGGATTTCGGACTGGATTTCGTACAGGATTTCGTACGGGATTTCGGAAGGGATTTCGGACTGGTTTTTGGACGGGATTTCGGACGTGATTTAGATTTTGGACGGGATTTAGATTTCGGAAGGGATTTCGCATGGGATTTCGTACGGGATTTCGATTTCGTACGGGATTTCGTACGGGATTTCGTACGGGATTTCGATTTCATACGGGATTTCGATTTCGTACGGGATTTCGTACAGGATTTCGTACGGGATGTCGTACGGGATTTCGGACGGGATTTCGGATGGGATTTCGGACTGGATTTCGTACGGGATTTCGTACGGGATTTCGTACAGGATTTTGGACAGGATTTCGGACGGGATTTCGGACTGGATTTCGTACAGGATTTCGTACGGGATGTCGTACAGGATTTTGGATGGGATTTCGGACGGGATTTCGGACGGGATTTCGGATGAGATTTCGGACTGGATTTTGTACAGGATTTTGTATGGGATTTCGTACGAAATTTTGGACTGGATTTCGGACGGGATTTCGGACGGGATTTCGTACGGGATTTCGGACGGGATTTCAGACGGGATTTCGGACAGGATTTCGTATGGGATTTCGTACGGGATTTCGTACTGGATTTCGTACGGGATTTCGGACGGGATTTCGGACGGGATTTCGAACGGGATTTCGTACGGGATGTCGTACAGGATTTTGGACGGGATTTCGGACGGGATTTTGGATGAGATTTCGGACTGGATTTCGTACAGGATTTCGTACGGGATTTTGGACTGGATTTCGGACGGGATTTCGGACGGGATTTCGTACGGGATTTCGGACGGGATTTCAGACGGGATTTCGGACGGGATTTCGTATGGGATTTCGTACGGGATTTCGTACTGGATTTCGTACGGGATTTCGGACGGGATTTCGGACGGGATTTCGTACGGGATTTCGAACGGGATTTCGGACGGGATTTCGATTTCGGACGGGATTTCGTACGGGATTTCGATTTCGTACAGGTTTTCGAATGGGATTTCGATTTCGTACGGGATTTCGTACGGGATTTCGATTTCGTACGGGATGTCGAACGGGATTTTGTAAGGGATTTCGATTTCGTACAGGATTTCGGACGGGATTTCGATTTCAGACGGGATTTCGTACGGGATTTCGTATGGGATTTCAATTTCCTACGGGATTTCGTACGGGATTTCGATTTAGTACGGGATTTTGTAAGGGATTTCTATTTCGTACGGGATTTCTGACGGGATTTCCGACGGGATTTTGATTTCCTACGGGATTTCGTACGGGATTTCGATTTCGTACGGGATTTCGTATGGGATTTTGTATGGGATTTCGTACAGGATTTCGTACGGGATTTCGGACGGGATTTCGGACAGGATTTCAGACGGGTTTTCGGACGGGATTTCGGACAGGATTTCGGACGGGATTTCGGACGGGATTTCGTACGGGATTTCAATTTCATACGGGATTTCGATTTCGTACGGGATTTCGTACAGGATTTCGTACGGGATGTCGTACAGGATTTTGGACGGGATTTCGAACGGGATTTCGGACGAGATTTCGGATGAGATTTCGGACTGGATTTCGAACTGGATTTTGTATGAGATTTCGTACGGGATTTCGGACTGGATTTCGGACGAGATTTCGGACGGGATTTCGTATGGGATTTCGGACAGGATTTCAGACGGGATTTCGGACGGGATTTCGTATGGGATTTCGTACGGGATTTCGTACGGGATTTCGTACAGGATTTCGGACGGGATTTCGGACGGGATTTCGTACGGGATTTCTTACGGGATTTCGGACTGGATTTCGTACGGGATTTCGGACTGGATTTCGGACACGATTTCGGACGGGATTTCGGATGGGATTTCGTACGGGATTTCGTACGGGATTTCGTACGGGATTTCGATTTCGTACGAAATTTCGATTTCGTCCGGGATATCGTATGGGATTTCGATTTTGTACAGGATTTCGGACTGAATTTCGTACAGGATTTTGTACGGGATTTCGGAAGGGATTTCGGACTGGTTTTTGGACGGGATTTCGGACGTGATTTAGATTTTGGACGGGATTTAGATTTCGGAAGGGATTTCGTATGGGATTTCGTACGGGATTTCGATTTCGTACGGGATTTCGTACGGGATTTCGTATGGGATTTCGATTTCATACGGGATTTCGATTTTGTACGGGATTTCGTACAAGATTTCGTACGGGATGTCGTACGGGATTTCGGACGGGATTTCGGATGGGATTTCGGACTGGATTTCGTACAGGATTTCGTACGGGATTTCGTACAGGATTTTGGACGGGATTTCGGACGGGATTTCAGACTGGATTTCGTACAGGATTTCGTACGGGATGTCGTACAGGATTTTGGACGGGATTTCGGACGGGATTTCGGACGGGATTTCGGATGGGATTTCGGACTGGATTTCGTACAGGATTTCGTACGGGATGTCGTACAGGATTTTGGACGGGATTTCGGACGGGATTTCGGACGGGATTTCGGATGAGATTTCGGACTGGATTTCGAACTGGATTTTGTATGGGATTTCGTACGGGATTTCGGACTGGATTTCGGACGGGATTTCGGACGGGATTTCGTACGGGATTTCGGACGGGATTTCAGACGGGATTTCGGACGGGATTTCGTATGGGATTTCGTACGGGATTTCGTACGGGATTTCGTACAGGATTTTGGACGGGATTTCGGACGGGATTTCGTACGGGATTTCTTACGGGATTTCGTACTGGATTTCGTACGGGATTTCGGACTGGATTTCGGACGCGATTTCGGACGGGATTTCGTACGGGATTTCGTACGGGATTTCGTACTGGATTTCGTACGGGATTTCGGACGGGATTTCGGACGGGATTTCGGACGGGATTTCGAACGGGATTTCGTACGGGATGTCGTACAGGATTTTGGACGGGATTTCGGACGGGATTTCGGACGGGATTTTGGACTGGATTTCGGACGGGATTTCGGACGGGATTTCGGACGGGATTTCGTACGGGATTTCGGACTGGATTTCGTACAGGATTTTGTATGGGATTTCGTCCGGGATTTCGGACGGGATTTCGGACGGGATTTCGTACGGGATTTCGGACGGGATTTCGGACGGGATTTCGGACGGGATTTCGAACGGGATTTCGTACGGGATGTCGTACAGGATTTTGGACGGGATTTCGGACGGGATTTTGGATGAGATTTCGGACTGGATTTCGTACAGGATTTCGTACGGGATTTTGGACTGGATTTCGGACGGGATTTCGGACGGGATTTCGTACGGGATTTCGGACGGGATTTCAGACGGGATTTCGGACGGGATTTCGTATGGGATTTCGTACGGGATTTCGTACTGGATTTCGTACGGGATTTCGGACGGGATTTCGGACGGGATTTCGTACGGGATTTCGAACGGGATTTCGGACGGGATTTCGATTTCGGACGGGATTTCGTACGGGATTTCGATTTCGTACAGGTTTTCGAACGGGATTTCGATTTCGTACGGGATTTCGTACGGGATTTCGATTTTGTACGGGATGTCGAACGGGATTTTGTAAGGGATTTCGATTTCGTACAGGATTTCGGACGGGATTTCGATTTCAGACGGGATTTCCTACGGGATTTCGTATGGGATTTCAATTTCCTACGGGATTTCGTACGGGATTTCGATTTAGTACGGGATTTTGTAAGGGATTTCTATTTCGTACGGGATTTCTGACGGGATTTCCGACGGGATTTTGATTTCCTACGGGATTTCGTACGGGATTTCGATTTCGTACGGGATTTCGTATGGGATTTTGTATGGGATTTCGTACAGGATTTCGTACGGGATTTCGGACGGGATTTCGGACAGGATTTCAGACGGGTTTTCGGACGGGATTTCGGACAGGATTTCGGACGGGATTTCGGACGGGATTTCGTACGGGATTTCAATTTCATACGGGATTTCGATTTCGTACGGGATTTCGTACAGGATTTCGTACGGGATGTCGTACAGGATTTTGGACGGGATTTCGAACGGGATTTCGGACGAGATTTCGGATGAGATTTCGGACTGGATTTCGAACTGGATTTTGTATGGGATTTCGTACGGGATTTCGGACTGGATTTCGGACGAGATTTCGGACGGGATTTCGTATGGGATTTCGGACAGGATTTCAGACGGGATTTCGGACGGGATTTCGTATGGGATTTCGTACGGGATTTCGTACGGGATTTCGTACAGGATTTCGGACGGGATTTCGGACGGGATTTCGTACGGGATTTCTTACGGGATTTCGTACTGGATTTCGTACGGGATTTCGGACTGGATTTCGGACACGATTTCGGACGGGATTTCGGATGGGATTTCGTACGGGATTTCGTACGGGATTTCGTACGGGATTTCGATTTCGTACGAAATTTCGATTTCGTCCGGGATATCGTATGGGATTTCGATTTTGTACAGGATTTCGGACTGAATTTCGTACAGGATTTTGTACGGGATTTCGGAAGGGATTTCGGACTGGTTTTTGGACGGGATTTCGGACGTGATTTAGATTTTGGACGGGATTTAGATTTCGGAAGGGATTTCGTATGGGATTTCGTACGGGATTTCGATTTCGTACGGGATTTCGTACGGGATTTCGTATGGGATTTCGATTTCATACGGGATTTCGATTTCGTACGGGATTTCGTACAAGATTTCGTACGGGATGTCGTACGGGATTTCGGACGGGATTTCGGATGGGATTTCGGACTGGATTTCGTACAGGATTTCGTACGGGATTTCGTACAGGATTTTGGACGGGATTTCGGACGGGATTTCAGACTGGATTTCGTACAGGATTTCGTACGGGATGTCGTACAGGATTTTGGACGGGATTTCGGACGGGATTTCGGACGGGATTTCGGATGGGATTTCGGACTGGATTTCGTACAGGATTTCGTACGGGATGTCGTACAGGATTTTGGATGGGATTTCGGACGGGATTTCGGACGGGATTTCGGATGAGATTTCGGACTGGATTTCGAACTGGATTTTGTATGGGATTTCGTACAGGGATTTCGGACTGGATTTCGGACGGGATTTCGGACGGGATTTCGTACGGGATTTCGGACGGGATTTCAGACGGGATTTCGGACGGGATTTCGTATGGGATTTCGTACGGGATTTCGTACGGGATTTCGTACAGGATTTTGGACGGGATTTCGGACGGGATTTCGTACGGGATTTCTTACGGGATTTCGTACTGGATTTCGTACGGGATTTCGGACTGGATTTCGGACGCGATTTCGGACGGGATTTCGTACGGGATTTCGTACGGGATTTCGTACTGGATTTCGTACGGGATTTCGGACGGGATTTCGGACGGGATTTCGGACGGGATTTCGAACGGGATTTCGTACGGGATGTCGTACAGGATTTTGGACGGGATTTCGGACGGGATTTCGGACGGGATTTCGGATGAGATTTCGGACTGGATTTCGTACAGGATTTCGTACGGGATTTTGGACTGGATTTCGGACGGGATTTCGGACGGGATTTCGGACGGGATTTCGTACGGGATTTCGGACTGGATTTCGTACAGGATTTTGTATGGGATTTCGTCCGGGATTTCGGACGGGATTTCGGACGGGATTTCGTACGGGATTTCGGACGGGATTTCAGACGGGATTTCGGACGGGATTTCGTACGGGATTTCGTACGGGATTTCGTACAGGATTTCGGACGGGATTTCGGATGGGATTTCGTACGGGATTTCTTACGGGATTTCGTACTGGATTTCGTACGAGATTTCGGACTGGATTTCGGACGTGATTTCGGACGGGATTTCGTATGGGATTTCGTACGGGATTTCGTACGGGATTTCGTACAGGATTTTGGACGGGATTTCGGACGGGATTTTGTACGGGATTTCTTACGGGATTTCGTACTGGATTTCGTACGGGATTTCGGACTGGATTTCGGACGCGATTTCGGACGGGATTTCGTACGGGATTTCGTACGGGATTTCGTACTGGATTTCGTACGGGATTTCGGACGGGATTTCGGACGGGATTTCGGACGGGATTTCGAACGGGATTTCGTACGGGATGTCGTACAGGATTTTGGACGGGATTTCGGACGGGATTTCGGACGGGATTTCGGATGAGATTTCGGACTGGATTTCGTACAGGATTTCGTACGGGATTTTGGACTGGATTTCGGACGGGATTTCGGACGGGATTTCGGATGGGATTTCGTACGGGATTTCGGACTGGATTTCGTACAGGATTTTGTATGGGATTTCGTCCGGGATTTCGGACGGGATTTCGGACGGGATTTCGTACGGGATTTCGGACGTGATTTCAGACGGGATTTCGGACGGGATTTCGTATGGGATTTCGTACGGGATTTCATACGGGATTTCGTACAGGATTTCGGACGGGATTTCGGACGGGATTTCGTACGGGATTTCTTACGGGATTTCGTACTGGATTTCGTACGAGATTTCGGACTGGATTTCGGACGCGATTTCGGACGGGATTTCGGATGGGATTTCGTACGGGATTTCGTACGGGATTTCGTACGGGATTTCGATTTCGTACGAAATTTCGATTTCGTCCGGGATATCGTATGGGATTTCGATTTTGTACAGGATTTCGGACTGGATTTCGTACAGGATTTCGTACGGGATTTCGGAAGGGATTTCGGACTGGTTTTTGGACGGGATTTCGGACATGATTTAGATTTTGGACGGGATTAAGATTTCGGAAGGGATTTCGTATGGGATTTCGTACGGGATTTCGATTTCGTACGGGATTTCGTATGGGATTTCGTACGGGATTTCGATTTCATACGGGATTTCGATTTCGTACGGGATTTCGTACAGGATTTCGTACGGGATGTCGTACGGGATTTCGGACAGGATTTCGGACTGGATTTCGTACAGGATTTCGTACGAGATTTCGGATGGGATTTCGGACTGGATTTCGTACAGGATTTCGTACAAGATTTCGTACAGGATTTTGGACGGGATTTCGGACGGGATTTCGGACTGGATTTCGTACAGGATTTCGTACGGGATGTCGTACAGGATTTTGGACGGGATTTCGGACGGGATTTCGGACAGGATTTCGGATGAGATTTCGGACTGGATTTCGTACAGGATTTTGTATGGGATTTCGTACGGGATTTTGGACTGGATTTCGGACGGGATTTCGGACGGGATTTCGTACGGGATTTCGGACGGGATTTCAGACGGGATTTCGGACGGGATTTCGTACTGGATTTCGTACGGGATTTCGGACAGGATTTCGGACGGGATTTCGGACGGGATTTCGAACGGGATTTCGGACGGAATTTCGATTTCGGACGGGATTTCGTATGGGATTTCGATTTCGTACGGGATTTCGAACGGGATTTCGATTTCGTACGGGATTTCGTACGGGATTTCGATTTCGTACAGGATTTCGGACGGGATTTCGATTTCAGACGGGATTTCGTACGGGATTTCGTATGGGATTTCGATTTCCTATGGAATTTCGTACGGGATTTCGATTTCGTACTTGATTTTGTAAGGGATTTCTATTTCGTACGGGATTTCTGACGGGATTTCCGACGGGATTTCGATTTCCTACGGGATTTCGTACGGGATTTCGATTTCGTACGGGATTTCGTATGGGATTTTGTATGGGATTTCGTACAGGATTTTGTACGGGATTTCGGACGGGATTTCGGACAGGATTTCAGACGGGATTTCGGACGGGATTTTGGACTGGATTTCGGACGGGATTTCGGACGGGATTTCGTACGGGATTTCAATTTCATACGGGATTTCGATTTCGTCGGGATTTCGTACAGGATTTCGTACGGGATGTCGTACGGGATTTTGGACGGGATTTCGGACGGGATTTCGAACGGGTTTTCGGACGGGATTTCGGATGGGATTTTGGACTGGATTTCGTACAGGATTTCGTACGGGATGTCGTACAGGATTTTGGACGGGATTTCGGACGGGATTTCGGACGGGATTTCGGATGAGATTTCGGACTGGATTTCGTACAGGATTTTGTATGGGATTTCGTACGGGATTTCGGACTGGATTTCGGACGGGATTTCGGACGGGATTTCGTACGGGATTTCGGACGGGATTTCAGACGGGATTTCGGACGGGATTTCGTATGGGATTTCGTACGGGATTTCGTACGGGATTTCGTACAGGATTTCGGAAGGGATTTCGGACAGGATTTCGTACGGGATTTCTTACGGGATTTCGTACTGGATTTCGTACGGGATTTCGGACTGGATTTCGGACGCGATTTCGGACGGGATTTCGGATGGGATTTCGTACGGGATTTCGTACGGGATTTCGTACGGGATTTCGATTTCGTACGAAATTTTGATTTCGTCCGGGATATCGTACGGGATTTCGATTTTGTACAGGATTTCGGACTGGATTTCGTACAGGATTTCGTACGGGATTTCGGAAGGGATTTCGGACTGGTTTTTGGACGGGATTTCGGACGGGATTTAGATATCGGACGGGATTTAGATTTCAGAAGGGATTTCGTATGCGATTTCGTACGGGATTTCGATTTCATACGGGATTTCGTACGGGATTTCAAACGGGATTTCGATTTCAAACGGGATTTCGATTTCGTACGGGATTTCGTACGGGATTACGATTTTGTACGGGATTTCGGACTGGATTTCGTACAGGATTTCGTACGGGATTTCGGAAGGGATTTCGGACTGGTTTTTGGACGGGATTTCGGACGTGATTTAGATTTTGGACGGGATTTAGATTTCGGAAGGGATTTCGTATGGGATTTCGTACGGGATTTCGATTTCGTACGGGATTTCGTACGGGATTTCGTACGGGATTTCGATTTCATACGGGATTTCGATTTCGTACGGGATTTCGTACAGGATTTCGTACGGGATGTCGTACGGGATTTCGGACGGGATTTCGGATGGGATTTCGGACTGGATTTCGTACAGGATTTCGTACGGGATTTCGTACAGGATTTTGGACAGGATTTCGGACGGGATTTCGGACTGGATTTCGTACAGGATTTCGTACGGGATGTCGTACAGGATTTTGGATGGGATTTCGGACGGGATTTCGGACGGGATTTCGGATGAGATTTCGGACTGGATTTCGTACAGGATTTTGTATGGGATTTCGTACGAAATTTTGGACTGGATTTCGGACGGGATTTCGGACGGGATTTCGTACGGGATTTCGGACGGGATTTCAGACGGGATTTCGGACGGGATTTCGTATGGGATTTCGTACGGGATTTCGTACTGGATTTCGTACGGGATTTCGGACGGGATTTCGGACGGGATTTCGGATGGGATTTCGAACGGGATTTCGTACGGGATGTCGTACAGGATTTTGGACGGGATTTCGGACGGGATTTTGGATGAGATTTCGGACTGGATTTCGTACAGGATTTCGTACGGGATTTTGGACTGGATTTCGGACGGGATTTCGGACGGGATTTCGTACGGGATTTCGGACGGGATTTCAGACGGGATTTCGGACGGGATTTCGTATGGGATTTCGTACGGGATTTCGTACTGGATTTCGTACGGGATTTCGGACGGGATTTCGGACGGGATTTCGTACGGGATTTCGAACGGGATTTCGAACGGGATTTCGATTTCGGACGGGATTTCGTACGGGATTTCGATTTCGTACAGGTTTTCGAACGGGATTTCGATTTCGTACGGGATTTCGTACGGGATTTCGATTTCGTACGGGATGTCGAACGGGATTTTGTAAGGGATTTCGATTTCGTACAGGATTTCGGACGGGATTTCGATTTCAGACGGGATTTCGGACGGGATTTCGTATGGGATTTCGATTTCGTACGGGATTTCGAACGGGATTTCGATTTCGTACGGGATTTCGTACGGGATTTCGATTTCGTACAGGATTTCGGACGGGATTTCGATTTCAGACGGGATTTCGTACGGGATTTCGTATGGGATTTCGATTTCCTATGGAATTTCGTACGGGATTTCGATTTCGTACTTGATTTTGTAAGGGATTTCTATTTCGTACGGGATTTCTGACGGGATTTCCGACGGGATTTCGATTTCCTACGGGATTTCGTACGGGATTTCGATTTCGTACGGGATTTCGTATGGGATTTTGTATGGGATTTCGTACAGGATTTTGTACGGGATTTCGGACGGGATTTCGGACAGGATTTCAGACGGGATTTCGGACGGGATTTTGGACTGGATTTCGGACGGGATTTCGGACGGGATTTCGTACGGGATTTCAATTTCATACGGGATTTCGATTTCGTCGGGATTTCGTACAGGATTTCGTACGGGATGTCGTACGGGATTTTGGACGGGATTTCGGACGGGATTTCGAACGGGTTTTCGGACGGGATTTCGGATGGGATTTTGGACTGGATTTCGTACAGGATTTCGTACGGGATGTCGTACAGGATTTTGGACGGGATTTCGGACGGGATTTCGGACGGGATTTCGGATGAGATTTCGGACTGGATTTCGTACAGGATTTTGTATGGGATTTCGTACGGGATTTCGGACTGGATTTCGGACGGGATTTCGGACGGGATTTCGTACGGGATTTCGGACGGGATTTCAGACGGGATTTCGGACGGGATTTCGTATGGGATTTCGTACGGGATTTCGTACGGGATTTCGTACAGGATTTCGGAAGGGATTTCGGACAGGATTTCGTACGGGATTTCTTACGGGATTTCGTACTGGATTTCGTACGGGATTTCGGACTGGATTTCGGACGCGATTTCGGACGGGATTTCGGATGGGATTTCGTACGGGATTTCGTACGGGATTTCGTACGGGATTTCGATTTCGTACGAAATTTTGATTTCGTCCGGGATATCGTACGGGATTTCGATTTTGTACAGGATTTCGGACTGGATTTCGTACAGGATTTCGTACGGGATTTCGGAAGGGATTTCGGACTGGTTTTTGGACGGGATTTCGGACGGGATTTAGATATCGGACGGGATTTAGATTTCAGAAGGGATTTCGTATGCGATTTCGTACGGGATTTCGATTTCATACGGGATTTCGTACGGGATTTCAAACGGGATTTCGATTTCAAACGGGATTTCGATTTCGTACGGGATTTCGTACGGGATTACGATTTTGTACGGGATTTCGGACTGGATTTCGTACAGGATTTCGTACGGGATTTCGGAAGGGATTTCGGACTGGTTTTTGGACGGGATTTCGGACGTGATTTAGATTTTGGACGGGATTTAGATTTCGGAAGGGATTTCGTATGGGATTTCGTACGGGATTTCGATTTCGTACGGGATTTCGTACGGGATTTCGTACGGGATTTCGATTTCATACGGGATTTCGATTTCGTACGGGATTTCGTACAGGATTTCGTACGGGATGTCGTACGGGATTTCGGACGGGATTTCGGATGGGATTTCGGACTGGATTTCGTACAGGATTTCGTACGGGATTTCGTACAGGATTTTGGACAGGATTTCGGACGGGATTTCGGACTGGATTTCGTACAGGATTTCGTACGGGATGTCGTACAGGATTTTGGATGGGATTTCGGACGGGATTTCGGACGGGATTTCGGATGAGATTTCGGACTGGATTTCGTACAGGATTTTGTATGGGATTTCGTACGAAATTTTGGACTGGATTTCGGACGGGATTTCGGACGGGATTTCGTACGGGATTTCGGACGGGATTTCAGACGGGATTTCGGACGGGATTTCGTATGGGATTTCGTACGGGATTTCGTACTGGATTTCGTACGGGATTTCGGACGGGATTTCGGACGGGATTTCGGATGGGATTTCGAACGGGATTTCGTACGGGATGTCGTACAGGATTTTGGACGGGATTTCGGACGGGATTTTGGATGAGATTTCGGACTGGATTTCGTACAGGATTTCGTACGGGATTTTGGACTGGATTTCGGACGGGATTTCGGACGGGATTTCGTACGGGATTTCGGACGGGATTTCAGACGGGATTTCGGACGGGATTTCGTATGGGATTTCGTACGGGATTTCGTACTGGATTTCGTACGGGATTTCGGACGGGATTTCGGACGGGATTTCGTACGGGATTTCGAACGGGATTTCGAACGGGATTTCGATTTCGGACGGGATTTCGTACGGGATTTCGATTTCGTACAGGTTTTCGAACGGGATTTCGATTTCGTACGGGATTTCGTACGGGATTTCGATTTCGTACGGGATGTCGAACGGGATTTTGTAAGGGATTTCGATTTCGTACAGGATTTCGGACGGGATTTCGATTTCAGACGGGATTTCGTACGGGATTTCGTATGGGATTTCAATTTCCTACGGGATTTCGTACGGGATTTCGATTTAGTACGGGATTTTGTAAGGGATTTCTATTTCGTACGGGATTTCTGACGGGATTTCCGACGGGATTTTGATTTCCTACGGGATTTCGTATGGGATTTTGTATGGGATTTCGTACAGGATTTCGTACGGGATTTCGGACGGGATTTCGGACAGGATTTCAGACGGGTTTTCGGACGGGATTTCGGACAGGATTTCGGACGGGATTTCGGACGGGATTTCGTACGGGATTTCAATTTCATACGGGATTTCGATTTCGTACGGGATTTCGTACAGGATTTCGTACGGGATGTCGTACGGGATTTTGGACGGGATTTCGGACGGGATTTCGGACGGGATTTCGGATGGGATTTCGGACTGGATTTCGTACAGGATTTCGTACGGGATGTCGTACAGGATTTTGGACGGGATTTCGAACGGGATTTCGGACGGGATTTCGGATGAGATTTCGGACTGGATTTCGAACTGGATTTTGTATGGGATTTCGTACGGGATTTCGGACTGGATTTCGGACGGGATTTCGGACGGGATTTCGTATGGGATTTCGGACAGGATTTCAGACGGGATTTCGGACGGGATTTCGTATGGGATTTTGTACGGGATTTCGTACGGGATTTCGTACAGGATTTCGGACGGGATTTCGGACGGGATTTCGTACGGGATTTCTTACGGGATTTCGTACTGGATTTCGTACGGGATTTCGGACTGGATTTCGGACACGATTTCGGACGGGATTTCGGATGGGATTTCGTACGGGATTTCGTACGGGATTTCGTACGGGATTTCGATTTCGTACGAAATTTCGATTTCGTCCAGGATATCGTATGGGATTTCGATTTTGTACAGGATTTCGGACTGAATTTCGTACAGGATTTTGTACGGGATTTCGGAAGGGATTTCGGACTGGTTTTTGGACGGGATTTCGGACGTGATTTAGATTTTGGACGGGATTTAGATTTCGGAAGGGATTTCGTATGGGATTTCGTACGGGATTTCGATTTCGTACGGGATTTCGTACGGGATTTCGTACGGGATTTCGATTTCATACGGGATTTCGATTTCGTACGGGATTTCGTACAGGATTTCGTACGGGATGTCGTACGGGATTTCGGACGGGATTTCGGATGGGATTTCGGACTGGATTTCGTACAGGATTTCGTACGGGATTTCGTACAGGATTTTGGACGGGATTTCGGACGGGATTTCAGACTGGATTTCGTACAGGATTTCGTACGGGATGTCGTACAGGATTTTGGACGGGATTTCGGACGGGATTTCGGACGGGATTTCGGATGGGATTTCGGACTGGATTTCGTACAGGATTTCGTACGGGATGTCGTACAGGATTTTGGACGGGATTTCGGACGGGATTTCGGACGGGATTTCGGATGAGATTTCGGACTGGATTTCGAACTGGATTTTGTATGGGATTTCGGACGGGATTTCAGACGGGATTTCGGACGGGATTTCGTATGGGATTTCGTACGGGATTTCGTACGGGATTTCGTACAGGATTTCGGAAGGGATTTCGGACAGGATTTCGTACGGGATTTCTTACGGGATTTCGTACTGGATTTCGTACGGGATTTCGGACTGGATTTCGGACGCGATTTCGGACGGGATTTCGGATGGGATTTCGTACGGGATTTCGTACGGGATTTCGTACGGGATTTCGATTTCGTACGAAATTTCGATTTCGTCCGGGATATCGTACGGGATTTCGATTTTGTACAGGATTTCGGACTGGATTTCGTACAGGATTTCGTACGGGATTTCGGAAGGGATTTCGGACTGGTTTTTGGACGGGATTTCGGACGGGATTTAGATATCGGACGGGATTTAGATTTCAGAAGGGATTTCATATGCGATTTCGTACGGGATTTCGATTTCATACGGGATTTCGTACGGGATTTCAAACGGGATTTCGATTTCATACGGGATTTCGATTTCGTACGGGATTTCGTACGGGATTACGATTTTGTACGGGATTTCGGACTGGATTTCGTACAGGATTTCGTACGGGATTTCGGAAGGGATTTCGGACTGGTTTTTGGACGGGATTTCGGACGTGATTTAGATTTTGGACGGGATTTAGATTTCGGAAGGGATTTCGTATGGGATTTCGTACGGGATTTCGATTTCGTACGGGATTTCATACGGGATTTCGTACGGGATTTCGATTTCATACGGGATTTCGATTTCGTACGGGATTTCGTACAGGATTTCGTACGGGATGTCGTACGGGATTTCGGACGGGATTTCGGATGGGATTTCGGACTGGATTTCGTACAGGATTTCGTACGGGATTTCGTACAGGATTTTGGACAGGATTTCGGACGGGATTTCGGACTGGATTTCGTACAGGATTTCGTACGGGATGTCGTACAGGATTTTGGATGGGATTTCGGACGGGATTTCGGACGGGATTTCGGATGAGATTTCGTACTGGATTTCGTACAGGATTTTGTATGGGATTTCGTACGAAATTTTGGACTGGATTTCGGACGGGATTTCGGACGTGATTTCGTACGGGATTTCGGACGGGATTTCAGACGGGATTTCGGACGGGATTTCGTATGGGATTTCGTACGGGATTTCGTACTGGATTTCGTACGGGATTTCGGACGGGATTTCGGACGGGATTTCGGATGGGATTTCGAACGGGATTTCGTACGGGATGTCGTACAGGATTTTGGACGGGATTTCGGACGGGATTTTGGATGAGATTTCGGACTGGATTTCGTACAGGATTTCGTACGGGATTTTGGACTGGATTTCGGACGGGATTTCGGACGGGATTTCGTACGGGATTTCGGACGGGATTTCAGACGGGATTTCGGACGGGATTTCGTATGGGATTTCGTACGGGATTTCGTACTGGATTTCGTACGGGATTTCGGACGGGATTTCGGACGGGATTTCGGACGGGATTTCGAACGGGATTTCGGACGGGATTTCGATTTCGGACGGGATTTCGTACGGGATTTCGATTTCGTACAGGTTTTCGAACGGGATTTCGATTTCGTACGGGATTTCGTACGGGATTTCGATTTCGTACGGGATGTCGAACGGGATTTTGTAAGGGATTTCGATTTCGTACAGGATTTCGGACGGGATTTCGATTTCAGACGGGATTTCGTACGGGATTTCGTATGGGATTTCAATTTCCTACGGGATTTCGTACGGGATTTCGATTTAGTACGGGATTTTGTAAGGGATTTCTATTTCGTACGGGATTTCTGACGGGATTTCCGACGGGATTTTGATTTCCTACGGGATTTCGTACGGGATTTCGATTTCGTACGGGATTTCGTATGGGATTTTGTATGGGATTTCGTACAGGATTTCGTACGGGATTTCGGACGGGATTTCGGACAGGATTTCAGACGGGTTTTCGGACGGGATTTCGGACAGGATTTCGGACGGGATTTCGGACGGGATTTCGTACGGGATTTCAATTTCATACGGGATTTCGATTTCGTACGGGATTTCGTACAGGATTTCGTACGGGATGTCGTACGGGATTTTGGACGGGATTTCGGACGGGATTTCGGACGGGATTTCGGATGGGATTTCGGACTGGATTTCGTACAGGATTTCGTACGGGATGTCGTACAGGATTTTGGACGGGATTTCGAACGGGATTTCGGACGGGATTTCGGATGAGATTTCGGACTGGATTTCGAACTGGATTTTGTATGGGATTTCGTACGGGATTTCGGACTGGATTTCGGACGGGATTTCGGACGGGATTTCGTATGGGATTTCGTATGGGATTTCGGACAGGATTTCAGACGGGATTTCGGACGGGATTTCGTATGGGATTTTGTACAGGATTTCGTACGGGATTTCGTACAGGATTTCGGACGGGATTTCGGACGGGATTTCGTACGGGATTTCTTACGGGATTTCGTACTGGATTTCGTACGGGATTTCGGACTGGATTTCGGACACGATTTCGGACGGGATTTCGGATGGGATTTCGTACGGGATTTCGTACGGGATTTCGTACGGGATTTCGATTTCGTACGAAATTTCGATTTCGTCCGGGATATCGTATGGGATTTCGATTTTGTACAGGATTTCGGACTGAATTTCGTACAGGATTTTGTACGGGATTTCGGAAGGGATTTCGGACTGGTTTTTGGACGGGATTTCGGACGTGATTTAGATTTTGGACGGGATTTAGATTTCGGAAGGGATTTCGTATGGGATTTCGTACGGGATTTCGATTTCGTACGGGATTTCGTACGGGATTTCGTACGGGATTTCGATTTCATACGGGATTTTGATTTCGTACGGGATTTTGTACAGGATTTCGTACGGGATGTCGTACGGGATTTTGAACGGGATTTCGGACGGGATTTCGGACGGGATTTCGGATGGGATTTCGGACTGGATTTCGTACAGGATTTCGTACGGGATTTCGTACAGGATTTCGTACGGGATTTTGGACTGGATTTCGGACGGGATTTCGGACGTGATTTCGTACGGGATTTCGGACGGGATTTCAGACGGGATTTCGGACGGGATTTCGTATGGGATTTTGTACGGGATTTCGTACTGGATTTCGTACGGGATTTCGGACGGGATTTCGGACGGGATTTCGGATGGGATTTCGAACGGGATTTCGTACGGGATGTCGTACAGGATTTTGGACGGGATTTCGGACGGGATTTTGGATGAGATTTCGGACTGGATTTCGTACAGGATTTCGTACGGGATTTTGGACTGGATTTCGGACGGGATTTCGGACGGGATTTCGTACGGGATTTCGGACGGGATTTCAGACGGGATTTCGGACGGGATTTCGTATGGGATTTCGTACGGGATTTCGTACTGGATTTCGTACGGGATTTCGGACGGGATTTCGGACGGGATTTCGGACGGGATTTCGAACGGGATTTCGGACGGGATTTCGATTTCGGACGGGATTTCGTACGGGATTTCGATTTCGTACAGGTTTTCGAACGGGATTTCGATTTCGTACGGGATTTCGTACGGGATTTCGATTTCGTACGGGATGTCGAACGGGATTTTGTAAGGGATTTCGATTTCGTACAGGATTTCGGACGGGATTTCGATTTCAGACGGGATTTCGTACGGGATTTCGTATGGGATTTCAATTTCCTACGGGATTTCGTACGGGATTTCGATTTAGTACGGGATTTTGTAAGGGATTTCTATTTCGTACGGGATTTCTGACGGGATTTCCGACGGGATTTTGATTTCCTACGGGATTTCGTACGGGATTTCGATTTCGTACGGGATTTCGTATGGGATTTTGTATGGATTTCGTACAGGATTTCGTACGGGATTTCGGACGGGATTTCGGACAGGATTTCAGACGGGTTTTCGGACGGGATTTCGGACAGGATTTCGGACGGGATTTCGGACGGGATTTCGTACGGGATTTCAATTTCATACGGGATTTCGATTTCGTACGGGATTTCGTACAGGATTTCGTACGGGATGTCGTACGGGATTTTGGACGGGATTTCGGACGGGATTTCGGACGGGATTTCGGATGGGATTTCGGACTGGATTTCGTACAGGATTTCGTACGGGATGTCGTACAGGATTTTGGACGGGATTTCGAACGGGATTTCGGACGGGATTTCGGATGAGATTTCGGACTGGATTTCGAACTGGATTTTGTATGGGATTTCGTACGGGATTTCGGACTGGATTTCGGACGGGATTTCGGACGGGATTTCGTATGGGATTTCGTATGGGATTTCGGACAGGATTTCAGACGGGATTTCGGACGGGATTTCGTATGGGATTTTGTACGGGATTTCGTACGGGATTTCGTACAGGATTTCGGACGGGATTTCGGACGGGATTTCGTACGGGATTTCTTACGGGATTTCGTACTGGATTTCGTACGGGATTTCGGACTGGATTTCGGACACGATTTCGGACGGGATTTCGGATGGGATTTCGTACGGGATTTCGTACGGGATTTCGTACGGGATTTCGATTTCGTACGAAATTTCGATTTCGTCCGGGATATCGTATGGGATTTCGATTTTGTACAGGATTTCGGACTGAATTTCGTACAGGATTTTGTACGGGATTTCGGAAGGGATTTCGGACTGGTTTTTGGACGGGATTTCGGACGTGATTTAGATTTTGGACGGGATTTAGATTTCGGAAGGGATTTCGTATGGGATTTCGTACGGGATTTCGATTTCGTACGGGATTTCGTACGGGATTTCGTACGGGATTTCGATTTCATACGGGATTTCGATTTCGTACGGGATTTCGTACAGGATTTCGTACGGGATGTCGTACGGGATTTCGGACGGGATTTCGGATGGGATTTCGGACTGGATTTCGTACAGGATTTCGTACGGGATTTCGTACAGGATTTTGGACGGGATTTCGGACGGGATTTCAGACTGGATTTCGTACAGGATTTCGTACGGGATGTCGTACAGGATTTTGGACGGGATTTCGGACGGGATTTCGGACGGGATTTCGGATGGGATTTCGGACTGGATTTCGTACAGGATTTCGTACGGGATGTCGTACAGGATTTTGGACGGGATTTCGGACGGGATTTCGGACGGGATTTCGGATGAGATTTCGGACTGGATTTCGAACTGGATTTTGTATGGGATTTCGTACGGGATTTCGGACTGGATTTCGGACGGGATTTCGGACGGGATTTCGTACGGGATTTCGGACGGGATTTCAGACGGGATTTCGGACGGGATTTCGTATGGGATTTCGTACGGGATTTCGTACGGGATTTCGTACAGGATTTTGGACGGGATTTCGGACGGGATTTCGTACGGGATTTCTTACGGGATTTCGTACTGGATTTCGTACGGGATTTCGGACTGGATTTCGGACGCGATTTCGGACGGGATTTCGTACGGGATTTCGTACGGGATTTCGTACTGGATTTCGTACGGGATTTCGGACGGGATTTCGGACGGGATTTCGGACGGGATTTCGAACGGGATTTCGTACGGGATGTCGTACAGGATTTTGGACGGGATTTCGGACGGGATTTCGGACGGGATTTCGGATGAGATTTCGGACTGGATTTCGTACAGGATTTCGTACGGGATTTTGGACTGGATTTCGGACGGGATTTCGGACGGGATTTCGTACGGGATTTCGGTCTGGATTTCGTACAGGATTTTGTATGGGATTTCGTACGGGATTTCGGACGGGATTTCGGACGGGATTTCGTACGGGATTTCGGACGGGATTTCAGACGGGATTTCGGACGGGATTTCGTATGGGATTTTGTACGGGATTTCGTACGGGATTTCGTACAGGATTTCGGACAGGATTTCGGACGGGATTTCGTACGGGATTTCTTACGGGATTTCGTACTGGATTTCGTACGAGATTTCGGACTGGATTTCGGACGCGATTTCGGACGGGATTTCGGATGGGATTTCGTACGGGATTTCGTACGGGATTTCGTACGGGATTTCGATTTCGTACGAAATTTCGATTTCGTCCGGGATATCGTATGGGATTTCGATTTTGTACAGGATTTCGGACTGGATTTCGTACAGGATTTCGTACGGGATTTCGGAAGGGATTTCGGACTGGTTTTTGGACGGGATTTCGGACGTGATTTAGATTTTGGACCGGATTTAGATTTCGGAAGGGATTTCGTATGGGATTTCGTACGGGATTTCGATTTCGTACGGGATTTCGTATGGGATTTCGTACGGGATTTCGATTTCATACGGGATTCCGATTTCGTACGGGATTTCGTACAGGATTTCGTACGGGATGTCGTACGGGATTTCGGACGGGATTTCGGACTGGATTTCGTACAGGATTTCGTACGAGATTTCGGATGGGATTTCGGACTGGATTTCGTACAGGATTTCGTACGAGATTTCGTACAGGATTTTGGACGGGATTTCGGACGGGATTTCGGACTGGATTTTGTACAGGATTTCGTACGGGATGTCGTACAGGATTTTGGACGGGATTTCGGACGGGATTTCGGACAGGATTTCGGATGAGATTTCGGACTGGATTTCGTACAGGATTTGTATGGGATTTCGTACGGGATTTTGGACTGGATTTCGGACGGGATTTCGGACGGGATTTCGTACGGGATTTCGGACGGGATTTCAGATGGGATTTCGGACGGGATTTCGTATGGGATTTCGATTTCCTATGGAATTTCGTACGGGATTTCGATTTCGTACGGAATTTTGTAAGGGATTTCTATTTCGTACGGGATTTCTGACGGGATTTCCGACGGGATTTCGATTTCCTACGGGATTTCGTACGGATTTCGATTTCGTACGGGATTTCGTATGGGATTTTGTATGGGATTCGTACAGGATTTCGTACGGGATTTCGGACGGGATTTCGGACAGGATTTCAGACGGGATTTCGGACGGGATTTCGGACTGGGATTTCGGACGGGATTTCAGACGGGATTTCGTACGGGATTTCAATTTCATACGGGATTTCGATTTCGTACGGGATTTCGTACAGGATTTCGTACGGGATTTTGGACTGGATTTCGGACGGGATTTCGGACGGGATTTCGTACGGGATTTCGGACGGGATTTCAGACGAGATTTCGGACGGGATTTCGTATGGGATTCCGTACGGGATTTCGTACTGGATTTCGTACGGGATTTCGGACGGGATTTGGACTGGATTTCGGACGGGATTTCGGACGGGATTTCGTACGGGATTTCGGACGGGATTTCAGACGGGATTTCGGACGGATTTCGTATGGGATTTCGTACGGGATTTCGTACTGGGATTTCGTACGGGATTTCCGGACGGGATTTCGGACGGGATTTCGGACGGGATTTCGAACGGGATTTCGGACGGGATTTCGATTTCGGACGGGATTTCGTACGGGATTTCGATTTCGTACAGGTTTTCGAACGGGATTTCGATTTCGTACGGGATTTCGTACGGGATTTCGATTTCGTACGGGATGTCGAACGGGATTTTGTAAGGGATTTCGATTTCGTACAGGATTTCGGACGGGATTTCGATTTCAGACGGGATTTCGTACGGGATTTCGTATGGGATTTCAATTTCCTACGGGATTTCGTACGGGATTTCGATTTAGTACGGGATTTTGTAAGGGATTTCTATTTCGTACGGGATTTCTGACGGGATTTCCGACGGGATTTTGATTTCCTACGGGATTTCGTACGGGATTTCGATTTCGTACGGGATTTCGTATGGGATTTTGTATGGGATTTCGTACAGGATTTCGTACGGGATTTCGGACGGGATTTCGGACAGGATTTCAGACGGGTTTTCGGACGGGATTTCGGACAGGATTTCGGACGGGATTTCGGACGGGATTTCGTACGGGATTTCAATTTCATACGGGATTTCGATTTCGTACGGGATTTCGTACAGGATTTCGTACGGGATGTCGTACGGGATTTTGGACGGGATTTCGGACGGGATTTCGGACGGGATTTCGGATGGGATTTCGGACTGGATTTCGTACAGGATTTCGTACGGGATGTCGTACAGGATTTTGGACGGGATTTCGAACGGGATTTCGGACGGGATTTCGGATGAGATTTCGGACTGGATTTCGAACTGGATTTTGTATGGGATTTCGTACGGGATTTCGGACTGGATTTCGGACGGGATTTCGGACGGGATTTCGTATGGGATTTCGTATGGGATTTCGGACAGGATTTCAGACGGGATTTCGGACGGGATTTCGTATGGGATTTTGTACGGGATTTCGTACGGGATTTCGTACAGGATTTCGGACGGGATTTCGGACGGGATTTCGTACGGGATTTCTTACGGGATTTCGTACTGGATTTCGTACGGGATTTCGGACTGGATTTCGGACACGATTTCGGACGGGATTTCGGATGGGATTTCGTACGGGATTTCGTACGGGATTTCGTACGGGATTTCGATTTCGTACGAAATTTCGATTTCGTCCGGGATATCGTATGGGATTTCGATTTTGTACAGGATTTCGGACTGAATTTCGTACAGGATTTTGTACGGGATTTCGGAAGGGATTTCGGACTGGTTTTTGGACGGGATTTCGGACGTGATTTAGATTTTGGACGGGATTTAGATTTCGGAAGGGATTTCGTATGGGATTTCGTACGGGATTTCGATTTCGTACGGGATTTCGTACGGGATTTCGTACGGGATTTCGATTTCATACGGGATTTCGATTTCGTACGGGATTTCGTACAGGATTTCGTACGGGATGTCGTACGGGATTTCGGACGGGATTTCGGATGGGATTTCGGACTGGATTTCGTACAGGATTTCGTACGGGATTTCGTACAGGATTTTGGACGGGATTTCGGACGGGATTTCAGACTGGATTTCGTACAGGATTTCGTACGGGATGTCGTACAGGATTTTGGACGGGATTTCGGACGGGATTTCGGACGGGATTTCGGATGGGATTTCGGACTGGATTTCGTACAGGATTTCGTACGGGATGTCGTACAGGATTTTGGACGGGATTTCGGACGGGATTTCGGACGGGATTTCGGATGAGATTTCGGACTGGATTTCGAACTGGATTTTGTATGGGATTTCGTACGGGATTTCGGACTGGATTTCGGACGGGATTTCGGACGGGATTTCGTACGGGATTTCGGACGGGATTTCAGACGGGATTTCGGACGGGATTTCGTATGGGATTTCGTACGGGATTTCGTACGGGATTTCGTACAGGATTTTGGACGGGATTTCGGACGGGATTTCGTACGGGATTTCTTACGGGATTTCGTACTGGATTTCGTACGGGATTTCGGACTGGATTTCGGACGCGATTTCGGACGGGATTTCGTACGGGATTTCGTACGGGATTTCGTACTGGATTTCGTACGGGATTTCGGACGGGATTTCGGACGGGATTTCGGACGGGATTTCGAACGGGATTTCGTACGGGATGTCGTACAGGATTTTGGACGGGATTTCGGACGGGATTTCGGACGGGATTTCGGATGAGATTTCGGACTGGATTTCGTACAGGATTTCGTACGGGATTTTGGACTGGATTTCGGACGGGATTTCGGACGGGATTTCGTACGGGATTTCGGTCTGGATTTCGTACAGGATTTTGTATGGGATTTCGTACGGGATTTCGGACGGGATTTCGGACGGGATTTCGTACGGGATTTCGGACGGGATTTCAGACGGGATTTCGGACGGGATTTCGTATGGGATTTCGTACGGGATTTCGTACGGGATTTCGTACAGGATTTCGGACAGGATTTCGGACGGGATTTCGTACGGGATTTCTTACGGGATTTCGTACTGGATTTCGTACGAGATTTCGGACTGGATTTCGGACGCGATTTCGGACGGGATTTCGGATGGGATTTCGTACGGGATTTCGTACGGGATTTCGTACGGGATTTCGATTTCGTACGAAATTTCGATTTCGTCCGGGATATCGTATGGGATTTCGATTTTGTACAGGATTTCGGACTGGATTTCGTACAGGATTTCGTACGGGATTTCGGAAGGGATTTCGGACTGGTTTTTGGACGGGATTTCGGACGTGATTTAGATTTTGGACCGGATTTAGATTTCGGAAGGGATTTCGTATGGGATTTCGTACGGGATTTCGATTTCGTACGGGATTTCGTATGGGATTTCGTACGGGATTTCGATTTCATACGGGATTCCGATTTCGTACGGGATTTCGTACAGGATTTCGTACGGGATGTCGTACGGGATTTCGGACGGGATTTCGGACTGGATTTCGTACAGGATTTCGTACGAGATTTCGGATGGGATTTCGGACTGGATTTCGTACAGGATTTCGTACGAGATTTCGTACAGGATTTTGGACGGGATTTCGGACGGGATTTCGGACTGGATTTTGTACAGGATTTCGTACGGGATGTCGTACAGGATTTTGGACGGGATTTCGGACGGGATTTCGGACAGGATTTCGGATGAGATTTCGGACTGGATTTCGTACAGGATTTTGTATGGGATTTCGTACGGGATTTTGGACTGGATTTCGGACGGGATTTCGGACGGGATTTCGTACGGGATTTCGGACGGGATTTCAGATGGGATTTCGGACGGGATTTCGTATGGGATTTCGATTTCCTATGGAATTTCGTACGGGATTTCGATTTCGTACGGAATTTTGTAAGGGATTTCTATTTCGTACGGGATTTCTGACGGGATTTCCGACGGGATTTCGATTTCCTACGGGATTTCGTACGGGATTTCGATTTCGTACGGGATTTCGTATGGGATTTTGTATGGGATTTCGTACAGGATTTCGTACGGGATTTCGGACGGGATTTCGGACAGGATTTCAGACGGGATTTCGGACGGGATTTCGGACTGGATTTCGGACGGGATTTCAGACGGGATTTCGTACGGGATTTCAATTTCATACGGGATTTCGATTTCGTACGGGATTTCGTACAGGATTTCGTACGGGATTTTGGACTGGATTTCGGACGGGATTTCGGACGGGATTTCGTACGGGATTTCGGACGGGATTTCAGACGAGATTTCGGACGGGATTTCGTATGGGATTCCGTACGGGATTTCGTACTGGATTTCGTACGGGATTTCGGACGGGATTTCAGACGGGATTTCGGACGGGATTTCGAACGGGATTTCGTACGAGATGTCGTACAGGATTTTGGACGGGATTTCGGACGGGATTTCGGATGAGATTTCGGACTGGATTTCGTACAGGATTTCGTACGGGATTTTGGACTGGATGTCGGACGGGATTTCGGACGGGATTTCGTACGGGATTTCGGACGGGATTTCAGACGGGATTTCGGACGGGATTTCGTATGGGATTTCGTATGGGATTTCGTACTGGATTTCGTACGGGATTTCGGACGGGATTTCGGACGGGATTTCGTACGGGATTTCGAACGGGATTTCGGACGGGATTTCGATTTCGGACGGGATTTCGTACGGGATTTCGATTTCGTACAGGTTTTCGAACGGGATTTCGATTTCGTACGGGATTTCGTACGGGATTTCTATTTCGTACGGGATGTCGAACGGGATTTTGTAAGGGATTTCGATTTCGTACAGGATTTCGGACGGGATTTCGATTTCAGACGGGATTTCGTACGGGATTTCGTATGGGATTTCGATTTCCTACGGGATTTCGTACGGGATTTCGATTTAGTACGGGATTTTGTAAGGGATTTCTATTTCGTACGGGATTTCTGACGGGATTTCCGACGGGATTTTGATTTCCTACGGGATTTCGTACGGGATTTCGATTTCGTACAGGATTTCGTATGGGATTTTGTATGGGATTTCGTACAGGATTTCGTACGGGATTTCGGACGGGATTTCGGACAGGATTTCAGACGGGATTTCGGATGGGATTTCGGACGGGATTTCGGACGGGATTTCGGACGGGATTTCGTACGGGATTTCAATTTCATACGGGATTTCGATTTCGTACGGGATTTCGTACAGGATTTCGTACGGGATGTCGTACGGGATTTTGGACGGGATTTCGGACGGGATTTCGGACGGGATTTCGGATGGGATTTCGGACTGGATTTCGTACAGGATTTCGTACGGGATGTCGTACAGGATTTTGGACGGGATTTCGGACGGGATTTCGGACGGGATTTCGGATGAGATTTCGGACTGGATTTCGAACTGGATTTTGTATGGGATTTCGTACGGGATTTCGGACTGGATTTCGGACGGGATTTCGGACGGGATTTCGTATGGGATTTCGGACGGGATTTCAGACGGGATTTCGGACGGGATTTCGTATGGGATTTCGTACGGGATTTCGTACGGGATTTCGTACAGGATTTCGGACGGGATTTCGGACGGGATTTCGTACGGGATTTCTTACGGGATTTCGTACTGGATTTCGTACGGGATTTCGGACTGGATTTCGGACACAATTTCGGACGGGATTTCGGATGGGATTTTGTACGGGATTTCGTACGGGATTTCGTACGGGATTTCGATTTCGTACGAAATTTCGATTTCGTCCGGGATATCGTATGGGATTTCGATTTGTACAGGATTTCGGACTGGATTTCGTACAGGATTTCGTACGGGATTTCGGAAGGGATTTCGGACTGGTTTTTGGACGGGATTTCGGACGTGATTTAGATTTTGGATGGGATTTAGATTTCGGAAGGGATTTCGTATGGGATTTCGTACGGGATTTCGATTTCGTACGGGATTTCGTACGGGATTTTGTACGGGATTTCGATTTCATACGGGATTTCGATTTCGTACGGGATTTCGTACAGGATTTCGTACGGGATGTCGTACGGGATTTCGGACGGGATTTCGGATGGGATTTCGGACTGGATTTCGTACAGGATTTCGTACGGGATTTCGTACAGGATTTTGGACGGGATTTCGGACGGGATTTCGGACTGGATTTCGTACGGGATGTCGTACAGGATTTTGGACGGGATTTCGGACGGGATTTCGGACGGGATTTCGGATGGGATTTCGGACTGGATTTCGTACAGGATTTCGTACGGGATGTCGTACAGGATTTTGGACGGGATTTCGGACGGGATTTCGGACGAGATTTCGGATGAGATTTCGGACTGGATTTCGAACTGGATTTTGTATGGGATTTCGTACGGGATTTCGGACTGGATTTCGGACGGGATTTCGGACGGGATTTCGTACGGGATTTTGGACGGGATTTCAGACGGGATTTCGGACGGGATTTCGTATGGGATTTCGTACGAGATTTCGTACGGGATTTCGTACAGGATTTCGGACGGGATTTCGGACGGGATTTCGTACGGGATTTCTTATGGGATTTCGTACTGGATTTCGTACGGGATTTCGGACTGGATTTCGGACGCGATTTCGGACGGATTTCAGATGGGATTTCGTACGGGATTTCGTACGGGATTTCGTACTGGATTTCGTACGGGATTTCGGACGGGATTTCGGACGGGATTTCGGACGGGATTTTGGACGGGATTTCGAACGGGATTTCGTACGGGATGTCGTACAGGATTTCGGACGGGATTTCGGACGAGATTTCGGATGAGATTTCGGACTGGATTTCGTACGGGATTTCGGAAGGGATTTCGGACTGGTTTTGGACGGGATTTCGGACGTGATTAGATTTTGGACCGGATTTAGATTTCGGAAGGGATTTCGTATGGGGATTTCGTACGGGATTTCGATTTCGTACGGGATTTCGTATGGGATTTCGTACGGGATTTCGATTTCATACGGGATTCCGATTTCGTACGGGATTTCGTACAGGATTTCGTACGGGATGTCGTACGGGATTTCGGACGGGATTTCGGACTGGATTTCGTACAGGATTTCGTACGAGATTTCGGATGGGATTTCGGACTGATTTCGTACAGGATTTCGTACGAGATTTCGTACAGGATTTTGGACGGGATTTCGGACGGGATTTCGGACTGGATTTTGTACAGGATTTCGTACGGGATGTCGTACAGGATTTTGGACGGGATTTCGGACGGGATTTCGGACAGGATTTCGGATGAGATTTCGGACTGGATTTCGTACAGGATTTTGTATGGGATTCGTACGGGATTTTGGACTGGATTTCGGACGGGATTTCGGACGGGATTTCGTACGGGATTTCGGACGGGATTCAGATGGATTTCGGACGGGATTTCGTATGGGATTTCGATTTCCTATGGAATTTCGTACGGGATTTCGATTTCGTACGGAATTTTGTAAGGGATTTCTATTTCGTACGGGATTTCTGACGGGATTTCCGACGGGATTTCGATTTCCTACGGGATTTCGTACGGGATTTCGATTTCGTACGGGATTGCGTATGGGATTTGGTATGGGATTTCGTACAGGATTTCGTACGGGATTTCGGACGGGATTTCGGACAGGATTTCAGACGGGATTTCGGACGGGATTTCGGACTGGATTTCGGACGGGATTTCAGACGGGATTTCGTACGGGATTTCAATTTCATACGGGATTTCGATTTCGTACGGGATTTCGTACAGGATTTCGTACGGGATTTTGGACTGGATTTCGGACGGGATTTCGGACGGGATTTCGTACGGGATTTCGGACGGGATTTCAGACGAGATTTCGGACGGGATTTCGTATGGGATTCCGTACGGGATTTCGTACTGGATTTCGTACGGGATTTCGGACGGGATTTCAGACGGGATTTCGGACGGGATTTCGAACGGGATTTCGTACGAGATGTCGTACAGGATTTTGGACGGGATTTCGGACGGGATTTCGGATGAGATTTCGGACTGGATTTCGTACAGGATTTCGTACGGGATTTTGGACTGGATGTCGGACGGGATTTCGGACGGGATTTCGTACGGGATTTCGGACGGGATTTCAGACGGGATTTCGGACGGGATTTCGTATGGGATTTCGTATGGGATTTCGTACTGGATTTCGTACGGGATTTCGGACGGGATTTCGGACGGGATTTCGTACGGGATTTCGAACGGGATTTCGGACGGGATTTCGATTTCGGACGGGATTTCGTACGGGATTTCGATTTCGTACAGTTTTCCGAACGGGATTTCGATTTCGTACGGGATTTTCGTACGGGATTTACTATTTCGTACGGGATGTCGAACGGGATTTTGTAAGGGATTTCGATTTCGTACAGGATTTCTGGACGGGATTTCGATTTCAGACGGGATTTCGTACGGGATTTCGTATGGATTTCGATTTCCTACGGGATTTCGTACGGGATTTCGATTTAGTACGGGATTTTGTAAGGGATTTCTATTTCGTACGGGATTTCTGACGGGATTTCCGACGGGATTTTGATTTCCTACGGGATTTCGTACGGGATTTCGATTTCGTACAGGATTTCGTATGGGATTTTGTATGGGATTTCGTACAGGATTTCGTACGGGATTTCGGACGGGATTTCGGACAGGATTTCAGACGGGATTTCGGATGGGATTTCGGACGGGATTTCGGACGGGATTTCAGATGGGATTTCGGACGGGATTTCGTATGGGATTTCGATTTCCTATGGAATTTCGTACGGGATTTCGATTTCGTACGGAATTTTGTAAGGGATTTCTATTTCGTACGGGATTTCTGACGGGATTTCCGACGGGATTTCGATTTCCTACGGGATTTCGTACGGGATTTCGATTTCGTACGGGATTTCGTATGGGATTTTGTATGGGATTTCGTACAGGATTTCGTACGGGATTTCGGACGGGATTTCGGACAGGATTTCAGACGGGATTTCGGACGGGATTTCGGACTGGATTTCGGACGGGATTTCAGACGGGATTTCGTACGGGATTTCAATTCATACGGGATTTCGATTTCGTACGGGAATTTCGTACAGGATTTCGTACGGGATTTTGGACTGGATTTCGGACGGGATTTCGGACGGGATTTCGTACGGGATTTCGGACGGGGATTTCAGACGAGATTTCGGACGGGATTTCGTATGGGATTCCGTACGGGATTTCGTACTGGATTTCGTACGGGATTTCGGACGGGATTTCAGACGGGATTCGA
>NW_026891593.1:0-45438 GCF_015708825.2 Lethenteron reissneri
CGGTAGAAATTGGCCGGGATTGCTCTCATGTGCGTTACGGGGCCTCGTTTCTCTCGCTCCGAATTCCCTGGAGCTGGCAAACGCTCATTATAGTGTCGCCAAATATCGTCCGAACGTCACGAAACTTCCACACGCTTTTCCAGCACACATAGACCCCATAAAACGGTAGAAATTGGCCGGGATTGCTCTCATGTGCGTTACGGGGCCTCGTTTCTCTCGCTCCGAATTCCCTGGAGCTGGCAAAACGCTCATTATAGTGTCGCCAAATATCGTCCGAACGTCACGAAACTTCCACACGCCTTTCCAGCAGATTTGCTCGTGCACCAAAAAAGTCAAATTTTACACACAGACCCCATCAAACGGTAGAAATTGGCCGGGATTGCTCTCATGTGAGTTACGGGGCCTCGTTTCTCTCGCTCCGAATTCCCTGAAGCTGGCACGCTCATTATAGTGTCGCCAAATATCGTCCGAACGTCACGAAACTTCCACACGCCTTTCCAGATTTTCTCGTGCACCAAAAAAAGTCAAAATTTTTACACACAGACCCCATCAAACGGTAGAAATTGGCCGGGATTGCTCTCATGTGAGTTACGGGGCCTCGTTTCTCTCGCTCCGAATTCCCTGAAGCTGGGAAATCGCAATTTTTGTGTCGCCAAATATCGTACGAACGTCACGAACCTTCCACACGCTTTTCCAGCAGATTTGCTCGTGCACCAAAAAACGTCAAAATTTTTACACATAGACCCCATCAAACGGTAGAAATTGGCCGGGATTGCTCTCATGTGCGTTACGGGGCCTCGTTTCTCTCGCTCCGAATTCCCTGGAGCTGGCAAAACGCTCATTATAGTGTCGCCAAATATCGTCCGAACGTCACGAAACTTCCACACGCTTTTCCAGCACACATAGACCCCATAAAACGGTAGAAATTGGCCGGGATTGCTCTCATGTGCGTTACGGGGCCTCGTTTCTCTCGCTCCGAATTCCCTGGAGCTGGCAAAACGCTCATTATAGTGTCGCCAAAATATCGTCCGAACGTCACGAAACTTCCACAACGCTTTTCCAGCACACATAGACCCCATCAAACGGTAGAAATTGGCCGGGATTGCTCTCATGTGCGTTACGGGGCCTCGTTTCTCTCGCTCCGAATTCCCTGGAGCTGGCAAAACGCTCATTATAGTGTCGCCAAATATCGTCCGAACGTCACGAACTTCCACAACTGCTTTTCCAGCACACATAGACCCCATCAAACGGTAGAAATTGGCCGGGATTGCTCTCATGTGCGTTACGGGGCCTCGTTTCTCTCGCTCCGAATTCCCTGGAGCTGGGAAATCGCTCATTTTAGTGTCGCCAAATATCGTAGGAACGTCACGAACCTTCCACACGCTTTCCAGCAGATTTTCTCGTGCACCAAAAAAAGTCAAAATTTTTACACACAGACCCCATCAAACGGTAGAAATTGGCCGGGATTGCTCTCATGTGCGTTACGGGGCCTCGTTTCTCTCGCTCCGAATTCCCTGGAGCTGGCAAAACGCTCATTATAGTGTCGCCAAATATGGTCCGAACGTCACGAAACTTCCACACGCCTTTCCAGCAGATTTGCTCGTGTACCAAAAAAAGTCAAAATTTTTACACATAGACCCCATCAAACGGTAGAAATTGGCCGGGATTGCTCTCATGTGCGTTACGGGGCCTCGTTTCTCTCGCTCCGAATTCCCTGGAGCTGGCAAAACGCTCATTATAGTGTCGCCAAATATCGTCCGAACGTCACGAAACTTCCACACGCTTTTCCAGCACACATAGACCCCATCAAACGGTAGAAATTGGCCGGGATTGCTCTCATGTGCGTTACGGAGCATCGTTTCTCTCGCTCCGAATTCCCTGAAGCTGGGAAATCGCAATTTTTGTGTCGCCAAATATCGTACGAACGTCACGAACCTTCCACACGCTTTTCCAGCAGATTTCTCGTGCACCAAAAAAAAGTCAAAATTTTTACACACAGACCCCATCAAACGGTAGAAATTGGCCGGGATTGCTCTCATGTGCGTTACGGAGCATCGTTTCTTTCGCTCCGAATTCCCTGGAGCTGGGAAATCGCTCATTTTAGTGTCGCCAAATATCGTAGGAACGTCACGAACCTTCCACACGCTTTTCCAGCAGATTTGCTCGTGCACCAAAAAACTTCAAAATTTTTACACATAGACCCCATCAAACGGTAGAAATTGGCCGGGATTGCTCTCATGTGAGTTACGGGGCCTCGTTTCTCTCGCTCCGAATTCCCTGAAGCTGGGAAATCGCTCATTATAGTGTCGCCAAATATCGTCCGAACGTCACGAAACTTCCACACGCTTTTCCAGCACACATAGACCCCATCAAACGGTAGAAATTGGCCGGGATTGCTCTCATGTGCGTTACGGGGCCTCGTTTCTCTCGCTCCGAATTCCCTGAAGCTGGGAAATCGCTCATTATAGTGTCGCCAAATATCGTCCGAACGTCACGAAACTTCCACACGCCTTTCCAGCAGATTTTCTCGTGCACCAAAAAAAGTCAAAATTTTTACACACAGACCCCATCAAACGGTAGAAATTGGCCGGGATTGCTCTCATGTGAGTTACGGGGCCTCGTTTCTCTCGCTCCGAATTCCCTGAAGCTGGGAAATCGCAATTTTTTGTGTCGCCAAATATCGTACGAACGTCACGAACCTTCCACACGCTTTTCCAGCAGATTTGCTCGTGCACCAAAAAACGTCAAAATTTTTACACATAGACCCCATCAAACGGTAGAAATTGGCCGGGATTGCTCTCATGTGCGTTACGGGGCCTCGTTTCTCTCGCTCCGAATTCCCTGGAGCTGGCAAAACGCTCATTATAGTGTCGCCAAATATCGTCCGAACGTCACGAAACTTCCACACGCTTTTCCAGCACACATAGACCCCATAAAACGGTAGAAATTGGCCGGGATTGCTCTCATGTGCGTTACGGGGCCTCGTTTCTCTCGCTCCGAATTCCCTGGAGCTGGCAAAACGCTCATTATAGTGTCGCCAAATATCGTCCGAACGTCACGAAACTTCCACACGCTTTTCCAGCACACATAGACCCCATCAAACGGTAGAAATTGGCCGGGATTGCTCTCATGTGCGTTACGGGGCCTCGTTTCTCTCGCTCCGAATTCCCTGGAGCTGGCAAAACGCTCATTATAGTGTCGCCAAATATCGTCCGAACGTCACGAAACTTCCACACGCTTTTCCAGCACACATAGACCCCATCAAACGGTAGAAATTGGCCGGGATTGCTCTCATGTGAGTTACGGGGCCTCGTTTCTCTCGCTCCGAATTCCCTGAAGCTGGGAAATCGCTCATTATAGTGTCGCCAAATATCGTCCGAACGTCACGAAACTTCCACACGCTTTTCCAGCACACATAGACCCCATCAAACGGTAGAAATTGGCCGGGATTGCTCTCATGTGCGTTACGGGGCCTCGTTTCTCTCGCTCCGAATTCCCTGGAGCTGGGAAATCGCTCATTTTAGTGTCGCCAAATATCGTAGGAACGTCACGAACCTTCCACACGCTTTTCCAGCAGATTTGCTCGTGCACCAAAAAACTTCAAAATTTTTACACATAGACCCCATCAAACGGTAGAAATTGGCCGGGATTGCTCTCATGTGAGTTACGGGGCCTCGTTTCTCTCGCTCCGAATTCCCTGAAGCTGGGAAATCGCTCATTATAGTGTCGCCAAATATCGTCCGAACGTCACGAAACTTCCACACGCCTTTCCAGCAGATTTTCTCGTGCACCAAAAAAAGTCAAAATTTTTACACACAGACCCCATCAAACGGTAGAAATTGGCCGGGATTGCTCTCATGTGAGTTACGGGGCCTCGTTTCTCTCGCTCCGAATTCCCTGAAGCTGGGAAATCGCAATTTTTGTGTCGCCAAATATCGTACGAACGTCACGAACCTTCCACACGCTTTTCCAGCAGATTTGCTCGTGCACCAAAAAACGTCAAAATTTTTACACATAGACCCCATCAAACGGTAGAAATTGGCCGGGATTGCTCTCATGTGCGTTACGGGGCCTCGTTTCTCTCGCTCCGAATTCCCTGGAGCTGGCAAAACGCTCATTATAGTGTCGCCAAATATCGTCCGAACGTCACGAAACTTCCACACGCTTTTCCAGCACACATAGACCCCATAAAACGGTAGAAATTGGCCGGGATTGCTCTCATGTGCGTTACGGGGCCTCGTTTCTCTCGCTCCGAATTCCCTGGAGCTGGCAAAACGCTCATTATAGTGTCGCCAAATATCGTCCGAACGTCACGAAACTTCCACACGCCTTTCCAGCAGATTTGCTCGTGCACCAAAAAAAGTCAAAATTTTTACACACAGACCCCATCAAACGGTAGAAATTGGCCGGGATTGCTCTCATGTGAGTTACGGGGCCTCGTTTCTCTCGCTCCGAATTCCCTGAAGCTGGGAAATCGCTCATTATAGTGTCGCCAAATATCGTCCGAACGTCACGAAACTTCCACACGCCTTTCCAGCAGATTTTCTCGTGCACCAAAAAAAGTCAAAATTTTTACACACAGACCCCATCAAACGGTAGAAATTGGCCGGGATTGCTCTCATGTGAGTTACGGGGCCTCGTTTCTCTCGCTCCGAATTCCCTGAAGCTGGGAAATCGCAATTTTTGTGTCGCCAAATATCGTACGAACGTCACGAACCTTCCACACGCTTTTCCAGCAGATTTGCTCGTGCACCAAAAAACGTCAAAATTTTTACACATAGACCCCATCAAACGGTAGAAATTGGCCGGGATTGCTCTCATGTGCGTTACGGGGCCTCGTTTCTCTCGCTCCGAATTCCCTGGAGCTGGCAAAACGCTCATTATAGTGTCGCCAAATATCGTCCGAACGTCACGAAACTTCCACACGCTTTTCCAGCACACATAGACCCCATAAAACGGTAGAAATTGGCCGGGATTGCTCTCATGTGCGTTACGGGGCCTCGTTTCTCTCGCTCCGAATTCCCTGGAGCTGGCAAAACGCTCATTATAGTGTCGCCAAATATCGTCCGAACGTCACGAAACTTCCACACGCCTTTCCAGCAGATTTGCTCGTGCACCAAAAAAAGTCAAAATTTTTACACACAGACCCCATCAAACGGTAGAAATTGGCCGGGATTGCTCTCATGTGCGTTACGGGGCCTCGTTTCTCTCGCTCCGAATTCCCTGGAGCTGGCAAAACGCTCATTATAGTGTCGCCAAATATCGTCCGAACGTCACGAAACTTCCACACGCCTTTCCAGCAGATTTGCTCGTGCACCAAAAAAAGTCAAAATTTTTACACACAGACCCCATCAAACGGTAGAAATTGGCCGGGATTGCTCTCATGTGCGTTACGGAGCATCGTTTCTTTCGCTCCGAATTCCCTGGAGCTGGCAAAACGCTCATTTTAGTGTCGCCAAATATGGTCCGAACGTCACGAAACTTCCACACGCCTTTCCAGCAGATTTGCTCGTGTACCAAAAAAAGTCAAAATTTTTACACATAGACCCCATCAAACGGTAGAAATTGGACGGGATTGCTCTCACGTGCGTTACGGGGCCTCGTTTCTCTCGCTCCGAATTCCCTGGAGCTGGCAAAACGCTCATTATAGTGTCGCCAAATATCGTCCGAACGTCACGAAACTTCCACACGCTTTTCCAGCACACATAGACCCCATCAAACGGTAGAAATTGGACGGGATTGCTCTCATGTGCGTTACGGGGCCTCGTTTCTCTCGCTCCGAATTCCCTGAAGCTGGGAAATCGCTCATTATAGTGTCGCCAAATATCGTCCGAACGTCACGAAACTTCCACACGCTTTTCCAGCACACATAGACCCCATCAAACGGTAGAAATTGGCCGGGATTGCTCTCATGTGCGTTACGGGGCCTCGTTTCTCTCGCTCCGAATTCCCTGGAGCTGGCAAAACGCTCATTATAGTGTCGCCAAATATGGTCCGAACGTCACGAACCTTCCACACGCTTTTCCAGCAGATTTGCTCGTGCACCAAAAAACTTCAAATTTTTACACATAGACCCCATCAAACGGTAGAAATTGGCCGGGATTGCTCTCATGTGAGTTACGGGGCCTCGTTTCTCTCGCTCCGAATTCCCTGGAGCTGGGAAATCGCTCATTTTAGTGTCGCCAAATATCGTAGGAACGTCACGAACCTTCCACACGCTTTTCCAGCAGATTTGCTCGTGCACCAAAAAACGTCAAAATTTTTACACATAGACCCCATCAAACGGTAGAAATTGGCCGGGATTGCTCTCATGTGCGTTACGGGGCCTCGTTTCTCTCGCTCCGAATTCCCTGGAGCTGGCAAAACGCTCATTATAGTGTCGCCAAATATCGTCCGAACGTCACGAAACTTCCACACGCTTTTCCAGCACACATAGACCCCATAAAACGGTAGAAATTGGCCGGGATTGCTCTCATGTGCGTTACGGGGCCTCGTTTCTCTCGCTCCGAATTCCCTGGAGCTGGCAAAACGCTCATTATAGTGTCGCCAAATATCGTCCGAACGTCACGAAACTTCCACACGCCTTTCCAGCAGATTTTCTCGTGCACCAAAAAAAGTCAAAATTTTTACACACAGACCCCATCAAACGGTAGAAATTGGCCGGGATTGCTCTCATGTGAGTTACGGGGCCTCGTTTCTCTCGCTCCGAATTCCCTGAAGCTGGGAAATCGCAATTTTTGTGTCGCCAAATATCGTACGAACGTCACGAACCTTCCACACGCTTTTCCAGCAGATTTGCTCGTGCACCAAAAAACGTCAAAATTTTTACACATAGACCCCATCAAACGGTAGAAATTGGCCGGGATTGCTCTCATGTGCGTTACGGGGCCTCGTTTCTCTCGCTCCGAATTCCCTGGAGCTGGCAAAACGCTCATTATAGTGTCGCCAAATATCGTCCGAACGTCACGAAACTTCCACACGCTTTTCCAGCACACATAGACCCCATAAAACGGTAGAAATTGGCCGGGATTGCTCTCATGTGCGTTACGGGGCCTCGTTTCTCTCGCTCCGAATTCCCTGGAGCTGGCAAAACGCTCATTATAGTGTCGCCAAATATCGTCCGAACGTCACGAAACTTCCACACGCCTTTCCAGCAGATTTGCTCGTGCACCAAAAAAAGTCAAAATTTTTACACACAGACCCCATCAAACGGTAGAAATTGGCCGGGATTGCTCTCATGTGAGTTACGGGGCCTCGTTTCTCTCGCTCCGAATTCCCTGAAGCTGGGAAATCGCTCATTATAGTGTCGCCAAATATCGTCCGAACGTCACGAAACTTCCACACGCCTTTCCAGCAGATTTTCTCGTGCACCAAAAAAAGTCAAAATTTTTACACACAGACCCCATCAAACGGTAGAAATTGGCCGGGATTGCTCTCATGTGAGTTACGGGGCCTCGTTTCTCTCGCTCCGAATTCCCTGAAGCTGGGAAATCGCAATTTTTTGTGTCGCCAAATATCGTACGAACGTCACGAACCTTCCACACGCTTTTCCAGCAGATTTGCTCGTGCACCAAAAAACGTCAAAATTTTTACACATAGACCCCATCAAACGGTAGAAATTGGCCGGGATTGCTCTCATGTGCGTTACGGGGCCTCGTTTCTCTCGCTCCGAATTCCCTGGAGCTGGCAAAACGCTCATTATAGTGTCGCCAAATATCGTCCGAACGTCACGAAACTTCCACACGCTTTTCCAGCACACATAGACCCCATCAAACGGTAGAAATTGGCCGGGATTGCTCTCATGTGCGTTACGGAGCATCGTTTCTCTCGCTCCGAATTCCCTGAAGCTGGGAAATCGCTAATTTTTGTGTCGCCAAATATCGTACGAACGTCACGAAACTTCCACACGCTTTCCAGCAGATTTTCTCGTGCACCAAAAAAAGTCAAAATTTTTACACACAGACCCCATCAACGGTAGAAATTGGCCGGGATTGCTCTCATGTGCGTTACGGGAGCATCGTTTCTTTCGCTCCGAATTCCCTGGAGCTGGCAAAACGCTCATTTTATTGTCGCCAAATATCGGTCCGAACGTCACGAAACTTCCACACGCCTTTCCAGCAGATTTGCTCGTGCACCAAAAAAAGTCAAAATTTTTACACATAGACCCCATCAAACGGTAGAAATTGGCCGGGATTGCTCTCATGTGAGTTACGGGGCCTCGTTTCTCTCGCTCCGAATTCCCTGAAGCTGGGAAATCGCTCATTATAGTGTCGCCAAATATCGTCCGAACGTCACGAAACTTCCACACGCTTTTCCAGCACACATAGACCCCATCAAACGGTAGAAATTGGCCGGGATTGCTCTCATGTGCGTTACGGGGCCTCGTTTCTCTCGCTCCGAATTCCCTGGAGCTGGGAAATCGCTCATTTTAGTGTCGCCAAATATCGTAGGAACGTCACGAACCTTCCACACGCTTTTCCAGCAGATTTGCTCGTGCACCAAAAAACTTCAAAATTTTTACACATAGACCCCATCAAACGGTAGAAATTGGCCGGGATTGCTCTCATGTGAGTTACGGGGCCTCGTTTCTCTCGCTCCGAATTCCCTGAAGCTGGGAAATCGCTCATTATAGTGTCGCCAAATATCGTCGGAACGTCACGAAACTTCCACACGCTTTTCCAGCACACATAGACCCCATCAAACGGTAGAAATTGGCCGGGATTGCTCTCATGTGCGTTACGGGGCCTCGTTTCTCTCGCTCCGAATTCCCTGGAGCTGGCAAAACGCTCATTATAGTGTCGCCAAATATGGTCCGAACGTCACGAAACTTCCACACGCCTTTCCAGCAGATTTGCTCGTGTACCAAAAAAAGTCAAAATTTTTACACATAGACCCCATCAAACGGTAGAAATTGGCCGGGATTGCTCTCATGTGCGTTACGGGGCCTCGTTTCTCTCGCTCCGAATTCCCTGGAGCTGGCAAAACGCTCATTATAGTGTCGCCAAATATCGTCCGAACGTCACGAAACTTCCACACGCTTTTCCAGCACACATAGACCCCATCAAACGGTAGAAATTGGCCGGGATTGCTCTCATGTGCGTTACGGAGCATCGTTTCTCTCGCTCCGAATTCCCTGAAGCTGGGAAATCGCAATTTTTTGTGTCGCCAAATATCGTACGAACGTCACGAACCTTCCACACGCTTTTCCAGCAGATTTTCTCGTGCACCAAAAAAAGTCAAAATTTTTACACACAGACCCCATCAAACGGTAGAAATTGGCCGGGATTGCTCTCATGTGCGTTACGGAGCATCGTTTCTTTCGCTCCGAATTCCCTGGAGCTGGCAAAACGCTCATTTTATTGTCGCCAAATATGGTCCGAACGTCACGAAACTTCCACACGCCTTTCCAGCAGATTTGCTCGTGCACCAAAAAAAGTCAAAATTTTTACACATAGACCCCATCAAACGGTAGAAATTGGCCGGGATTGCTCTCATGTGCGTTACGGGGCCTCGTTTCTCTCGCTCCGAATTCCCTGAAGCTGGCAAAACGCTCATTATAGTGTCGCCAAATATCGTCCGAACGTCACGAAACTTCCACACGCCTTTCCAGCAGATTTTCTCGTGCACCAAAAAAAGTCAAAATTTTTACACACAGACCCCATCAAACGGTAGAAATTGGCCGGGATTGCTCTCATGTGAGTTACGGGGCCTCGTTTCTCTCGCTCCGAATTCCCTGAAGCTGGGAAATCGCAATTTTTTGTGTCGCCAAATATCGTACGAACGTCACGAACCTTCCACACGCTTTTCCAGCAGATTTTCTCGTGCACCAAAAAAAGTCAAAATTTTTACACACAGACCCCATCAAACGGTAGAAATTGGCCGGGATTGCTCTCATGTGCGTTACGGGGCCTCGTTTCTCTCGCTCCGAATTCCCTGGAGCTGGCAAAACGCTCATTATAGTGTCGCCAAATATCGTCCGAACGTCACGAAACTTCCACACGCTTTTCCAGCACACATAGACCCCATCAAACGGTAGAAATTGGCCGGGATTGCTCTCATGTGCGTTACGGGGCCTCGTTTCTCTCGCTCCGAATTCCCTGGAGCTGGGAAATCGCTCATTTAGTGTCGCCAAATATCGTAGGAACGTCACGAACCTTCCACACGCTTTTCCAGCAGATTTGCTCGTGCACCAAAAAACTTCAAAATTTTTACACATAGACCCCATCAAACGGTAGAAATTGGCCGGGATT
Organism: Lethenteron reissneri; assembly: GCF_015708825.2. Lineage (NCBI taxonomy): Eukaryota > Metazoa > Chordata > Hyperoartia > Petromyzontiformes > Petromyzontidae > Lethenteron > Lethenteron reissneri. Next base: position 10,251 of record NW_026891593.1, read on the forward strand.
GCTCTCATGTGAGTTACGGGGCCTCGTTTCTCTCGCTCCGAATTCCCTGGAGCTGGGAAATCGCTCATTTTAGTGTCGCCAAATATCGTAGGAACGTCACGAACCTTCCACACGCTTTTCCAGCAGATTTGCTCGTGCACCAAAAAACGTCAAAATTTTTACACATAGACCCCATCAAACGGTAGAAATTGGCCGGGATTGCTCTCATGTGCGTTACGGGGCCTCGTTTCTCTCGCTCCGAATTCCCTGAAGCTGGGAAATCGCAATTTTTTGTGTCGCCAAATATCGTAGCAACGTCACGAACCTTCCACACGCTTTTCCAGCAGATTTTCTCGTGCACCAAAAAAAGTCAAAATTTTTACACACAGACCCCATCAAACGGTAGAAATTGGCCGGGATTGCTCTCATGTGCGTTACGGAGCATCGTTTCTTTCGCTCCGAATTCCCTGGAGCTGGCAAAACGCTCATTTTAGTGTCGCCAAATATGGTCCGAACGTCACGAAACTTCCACACGCCTTTCCAGCAGATTTGCTCGTGCACCAAAAAAAGTCAAAATTTTTACACATAGACCCCATCAAACGGTAGAAATTGGCCGGGATTGCTCTCATGTGAGTTACGGGGCCTCGTTTCTCTCGCTCCAAATTCCCTGAAGCTGGGAAATCGCAATTTTTGTGTCGCCAAATATCGTCCGAACGTCACGAAACTTCCACACGCCTTTCCAGCAGATTTGCTCGTGCACCAAAAAAAGTCAAAATTTTTACACACAGACCCCATCAAACGGTAGAAATTGGCCGGGATTGCTCTCATGTGCGTTACGGAGCATCGTTTCTTTCGCTCCGAATTCCCTGGAGCTGGCAAAACGCTCATTTTAGTGTCGCCAAATATGGTCCGAACGTCACGAAACTTCCACACGCCTTTCCAGCAGATTTGCTCGTGTACCAAAAAAAGTCAAAATTTTTACACATAGACCCCATCAAACGGTAGAAATTGGACGGGATTGCTCTCACGTGCGTTACGGGGCCTCGTTTCTCTCGCTCCGAATTCCCTGGAGCTGGCAAAACGCTCATTATAGTGTCGCCAAATATCGTCCGAACGTCACGAAACTTCCACACGCTTTTCCAGCACACATAGACCCCATCAAACGGTAGAAATTGGACGGGATTGCTCTCATGTGCGTTACGGGGCCTCGTTTCTCTCGCTCCGAATTCCCTGAAGCTGGGAAATCGCTCATTATAGTGTCGCCAAATATCGTCCGAACGTCACGAAACTTCCACACGCTTTTCCAGCACACATAGACCCCATCAAACGGTAGAAATTGGCCGGGATTGCTCTCATGTGCGTTACGGGGCCTCGTTTCTCTCGCTCCGAATTCCCTGGAGCTGGGAAATCGCTCATTTTAGTGTCGCCAAATATCGTAGGAACGCCACGAACCTTCCACACGCTTTTCCAGCAGATTTGCTCGTGCACCAAAAAACTTCAAAATTTTTACACATAGACCCCATCAAACGGTAGAAATTGGCCGGGATTGCTCTCATGTGAGTTACGGGGCCTCGTTTCTCTCGCTCCGAATTCCCTGGAGCTGGGAAATCGCTCATTTTAGTGTCGCCAAATATCGTAGGAACGTCACGAACCTTCCACACGCTTTTCCAGCAGATTTGCTCGTGCACCAAAAAACGTCAAAATTTTTACACATAGACCCCATCAAACGGTAGAAATTGGCCGGGATTGCTCTCATGTGCGTTACGGGGCCTCGTTTCTCTCGCTCCGAATTCCCTGAAGCTGGGAAATCGCAATTTTTGTGTCGCCAAATATCGTAGCAACGTCACGAACCTTCCACACGCTTTTCCAGCAGATTTTCTCGTGCACCAAAAAAAGTCAAAATTTTTACACACAGACCCCATCAAACGGTAGAAATTGGCCGGGATTGCTCTCATGTGCGTTACGGGGCCTCGTTTCTCTCGCTCCGAATTCCCTGGAGCTGGCAAAACGCTCATTATAGTGTCGCCAAATATGGTCCGAACGTCACGAAACTTCCACACGCCTTTCCAGCAGATTTGCTCGTGTACCAAAAAAAGTCAAAATTTTTACACATAGACCCCATCAAACGGTAGAAATTGGACGGGATTGCTCTCACGTGCGTTACGGGGCCTCGTTTCTCTCGCTCCGAATTCCCTGGAGCTGGCAAAACGCTCATTATAGTGTCGCCAAATATCGTCCGAACGTCACGAAACTTCCACACGCTTTTCCAGCACACATAGACCCCATCAAACGGTAGAAATTGGACGGGATTGCTCTCACGTGCGTTACGGGGCCTCGTTTCTCTCGCTCCGAATTCCCTGGAGCTGGCAAAACGCTCATTATAGTGTCGCCAAATATCGTCCGAACGTCACGAAACTTCCACACGCTTTTCCAGCACACATAGACCCCATCAAACGGTAGAAATTGGCCGGGATTGCTCTCATGTGCGTTACGGAGCATCGTTTCTCTCGCTCCGAATTCCCTGAAGCTGGGAAATCGCAATTTTTTGTGTCGCCAAATATCGTACGAACGTCACGAACCTTCCACACGCTTTTCCAGCAGATTTTCTCGTGCACCAAAAAAAGTCAAAATTTTTACACACAGACCCCATCAAACGGTAGAAATTGGCCGGGATTGCTCTCATGTGCGTTACGGAGCATCGTTTCTTTCGCTCCGAATTCCCTGGAGCTGGCAAAACGCTCATTTTATTGTCGCCAAATATGGTCCGAACGTCACGAAACTTCCACACGCCTTTCCAGCAGATTTGCTCGTGCACCAAAAAAAGTCAAAATTTTTACACATAGACCCCATCAAACGGTAGAAATTGGCCGGGATTGCTCTCATGTGCGTTACGGGGCCTCGTTTCTCTCGCTCCGAATTCCCTGGAGCTGGCAAAACGCTCATTATAGTGTCGCCAAATATCGTCCGAACGTCACGAAACTTCCACACGCCTTTCCAGCAGATTTGCTCGTGCACCAAAAAAAGTCAAAATTTTTACACACAGACCCCATCAAACGGTAGAAATTGGCCGGGATTGCTCTCATGTGAGTTACGGGGCCTCGTTTCTCTCGCTCCGAATTCCCTGAAGCTGGGAAATCGCTCATTATAGTGTCGCCAAATATCGTCCGAACGTCACGAAACTTCCACACGCCTTTCCAGCAGATTTTCTCGTGCACCAAAAAAAGTCAAAATTTTTACACACAGACCCCATCAAACGGTAGAAATTGGCCGGGATTGCTCTCATGTGAGTTACGGGGCCTCGTTTCTCTCGCTCCGAATTCCCTGAAGCTGGGAAATCGCAATTTTTTGTGTCGCCAAATATCGTACGAACGTCACGAACCTTCCACACGCTTTTCCAGCAGATTTGCTCGTGCACCAAAAAACGTCAAAATTTTTACACATAGACCCCATCAAACGGTAGAAATTGGCCGGGATTGCTCTCATGTGCGTTACGGGGCCTCGTTTCTCTCGCTCCGAATTCCCTGGAGCTGGCAAAACGCTCATTATAGTGTCGCCAAATATCGTCCGAACGTCACGAAACTTCCACACGCTTTTCCAGCACAGCAATTAGACCCCATAAAACGGTAGAAATTGGCCGGGATTGCTCTCATGTGCGTTACGGGGCCTCGTTTCTCTCGCTCCGAATTCCCTGGAGCTGGCAAAACGCTCATTATAGTGTCGCCAAATATCGTCCGAACGTCACGAAACTTCCACACGCTTTTCCAGCACACATAGACCCCATCAAACGGTAGAAATTGGCCGGGATTGCTCTCATGTGCGTTACGGGGCCTCGTTTCTCTCGCTCCGAATTCCCTGGAGCTGGCAAAACGCTCATTATAGTGTCGCCAAATATCGTCCGAACGTCACGAAACTTCCACACGCTTTTCCAGCACACATAGACCCCATCAAACGGTAGAAATTGGCCGGGATTGCTCTCATGTGCGTTACGGGGCCTCGTTTCTCTCGCTCCGAATTCCCTGGAGCTGGGAAATCGCTCATTTTAGTGTCGCCAAATATCGTAGGAACGTCACGAACCTTCCACACGCTTTTCCAGCAGATTTGCTCGTGCACCAAAAAACTTCAAAATTTTTACACATAGACCCCATCAAACGGTAGAAATTGGCCGGGATTGCTCTCATGTGAGTTACGGGGCCTCGTTTCTCTCGCTCCGAATTCCCTGAAGCTGGGAAATCGCTCATTATAGTGTCGCCAAATATCGTCCGAACGTCACGAAACTTCCACACGCTTTTCCAGCACACATAGACCCCATCAAACGGTAGAAATTGGCCGGGATTGCTCTCATGTGCGTTACGGGGCCTCGTTTCTCTCGCTCCGAATTCCCTGGAGCTGGGAAATCGCTCATTTTAGTGTCGCCAAATATCGTAGGAACGTCACGAACCTTCCACACGCTTTTCCAGCAGATTTGCTCGTGCACCAAAAAACTTCAAAATTTTTACACATAGACCCCATCAAACGGTAGAAATTGGCCGGGATTGCTCTCATGTGAGTTACGGGGCCTCGTTTCTCTCGCTCCGAATTCCCTGAAGCTGGGAAATCGCTCATTATAGTGTCGCCAAATATCGTCGGAACGTCACGAAACTTCCACACGCTTTTCCAGCACACATAGACCCCATCAAACGGTAGAAATTGGCCGGGATTGCTCTCATGTGCGTTACGGGGCCTCGTTTCTCTCGCTCCGAATTCCCTGGAGCTGGCAAAACGCTCATTATAGTGTCGCCAAATATGGTCCGAACGTCACGAAACTTCCACACGCCTTTCCAGCAGATTTGCTCGTGTACCAAAAAAAGTCAAAATTTTTACACATAGACCCCATCAAACGGTAGAAATTGGCCGGGATTGCTCTCATGTGCGTTACGGGGCCTCGTTTCTCTCGCTCCGAATTCCCTGGAGCTGGCAAAACGCTCATTATAGTGTCGCCAAATATCGTCCGAACGTCACGAAACTTCCACACGCTTTTCCAGCACACATAGACCCCATCAAACGGTAGAAATTGGCCGGGATTGCTCTCATGTGCGTTACGGAGCATCGTTTCTCTCGCTCCGAATTCCCTGAAGCTGGGAAATCGCAATTTTTTGTGTCGCCAAATATCGTACGAACGTCACGAACCTTCCACACGCTTTTCCAGCAGATTTTCTCGTGCACCAAAAAAAGTCAAAATTTTTACACACAGACCCCATCAAACGGTAGAAATTGGCCGGGATTGCTCTCATGTGCGTTACGGAGCATCGTTTCTTTCGCTCCGAATTCCCTGGAGCTGGCAAAACGCTCATTTTATTGTCGCCAAATATGGTCCGAACGTCACGAAACTTCCACACGCCTTTCCAGCAGATTTGCTCGTGCACCAAAAAAAGTCAAAATTTTTACACATAGACCCCATCAAACGGTAGAAATTGGCCGGGATTGCTCTCATGTGCGTTACGGGGCCTCGTTTCTCTCGCTCCGAATTCCCTGGAGCTGGCAAAACGCTCATTATAGTGTCGCCAAATATCGTCCGAACGTCACGAAACTTCCACACGCCTTTCCAGCAGATTTGCTCGTGCACCAAAAAAAGTCAAAATTTTTACACACAGACCCCATCAAACGGTAGAAATTGGCCGGGATTGCTCTCATGTGAGTTACGGGGCCTCGTTTCTCTCGCTCCGAATTCCCTGAAGCTGGGAAATCGCTCATTATAGTGTCGCCAAATATCGTCCGAACGTCACGAAACTTCCACACGCCTTTCCAGCAGATTTTCTCGTGCACCAAAAAAAGTCAAAATTTTTACACACAGACCCCATCAAACGGTAGAAATTGGCCGGGATTGCTCTCATGTGAGTTACGGGGCCTCGTTTCTCTCGCTCCGAATTCCCTGAAGCTGGGAAATCGCAATTTTTTGTGTCGCCAAATATCGTACGAACGTCACGAACCTTCCACACGCTTTTCCAGCAGATTTGCTCGTGCACCAAAAAACGTCAAAATTTTTACACATAGACCCCATCAAACGGTAGAAATTGGCCGGGATTGCTCTCATGTGCGTTACGGGGCCTCGTTTCTCTCGCTCCGAATTCCCTGGAGCTGGCAAAACGCTCATTATAGTGTCGCCAAATATCGTCCGAACGTCACGAAACTTCCACACGCTTTTCCAGCACACATAGACCCCATAAAACGGTAGAAATTGGCCGGGATTGCTCTCATGTGCGTTACGGGGCCTCGTTTCTCTCGCTCCGAATTCCCTGGAGCTGGCAAAACGCTCATTATAGTGTCGCCAAATATCGTCCGAACGTCACGAAACTTCCACACGCTTTTCCAGCACACATAGACCCCATCAAACGGTAGAAATTGGCCGGGATTGCTCTCATGTGCGTTACGGGGCCTCGTTTCTCTCGCTCCGAATTCCCTGGAGCTGGCAAAACGCTCATTATAGTGTCGCCAAATATCGTCCGAACGTCACGAAACTTCCACACGCTTTTCCAGCACACATAGACCCCATCAAACGGTAGAAATTGGCCGGGATTGCTCTCATGTGAGTTACGGGGCCTCGTTTCTCTCGCTCCGAATTCCCTGAAGCTGGGAAATCGCTCATTATAGTGTCGCCAAATATCGTCCGAACGTCACGAAACTTCCACACGCTTTTCCAGCACACATAGACCCCATCAAACGGTAGAAATTGGCCGGGATTGCTCTCATGTGCGTTACGGGGCCTCGTTTCTCTCGCTCCGAATTCCCTGGAGCTGGGAAATCGCTCATTTTAGTGTCGCCAAATATCGTAGGAACGTCACGAACCTTCCACACGCTTTTCCAGCAGATTTGCTCGTGCACCAAAAAACTTCAAAATTTTTACACATAGACCCCATCAAACGGTAGAAATTGGCCGGGATTGCTCTCATGTGAGTTACGGGGCCTCGTTTCTCTCGCTCCGAATTCCCTGAAGCTGGGAAATCGCTCATTATAGTGTCGCCAAATATCGTCCGAACGTCACGAAACTTCCACACGCCTTTCCAGCAGATTTTCTCGTGCACCAAAAAAAGTCAAAATTTTTACACACAGACCCCATCAAACGGTAGAAATTGGCCGGGATTGCTCTCATGTGAGTTACGGGGCCTCGTTTCTCTCGCTCCGAATTCCCTGAAGCTGGGAAATCGCAATTTTTTGTGTCGCCAAATATCGTACGAACGTCACGAACCTTCCACACGCTTTTCCAGCAGATTTGCTCGTGCACCAAAAAACGTCAAAATTTTTACACATAGACCCCATCAAACGGTAGAAATTGGCCGGGATTGCTCTCATGTGCGTTACGGGGCCTCGTTTCTCTCGCTCCGAATTCCCTGGAGCTGGCAAAACGCTCATTATAGTGTCGCCAAATATCGTCCGAACGTCACGAAACTTCCACACGCTTTTCCAGCACACATAGACCCCATAAAACGGTAGAAATTGGCCGGGATTGCTCTCATGTGCGTTACGGGGCCTCGTTTCTCTCGCTCCGAATTCCCTGGAGCTGGCAAAACGCTCATTATAGTGTCGCCAAATATCGTCCGAACGTCACGAAACTTCCACACGCCTTTCCAGCAGATTTGCTCGTGCACCAAAAAAAGTCAAAATTTTTACACACAGACCCCATCAAACGGTAGAAATTGGCCGGGATTGCTCTCATGTGAGTTACGGGGCCTCGTTTCTCTCGCTCCGAATTCCCTGAAGCTGGGAAATCGCTCATTATAGTGTCGCCAAATATCGTCCGAACGTCACGAAACTTCCACACGCCTTTCCAGCAGATTTTCTCGTGCACCAAAAAAAGTCAAAATTTTTACACACAGACCCCATCAAACGGTAGAAATTGGCCGGGATTGCTCTCATGTGAGTTACGGGGCCTCGTTTCTCTCGCTCCGAATTCCCTGAAGCTGGGAAATCGCAATTTTTTGTGTCGCCAAATATCGTACGAACGTCACGAACCTTCCACACGCTTTTCCAGCAGATTTGCTCGTGCACCAAAAAACGTCAAAATTTTTACACATAGACCCCATCAAACGGTAGAAATTGGCCGGGATTGCTCTCATGTGCGTTACGGGGCCTCGTTTCTCTCGCTCCGAATTCCCTGGAGCTGGCAAAACGCTCATTATAGTGTCGCCAAATATCGTCCGAACGTCACGAAACTTCCACACGCTTTTCCAGCACACATAGACCCCATAAAACGGTAGAAATTGGCCGGGATTGCTCTCATGTGCGTTACGGGGCCTCGTTTCTCTCGCTCCGAATTCCCTGGAGCTGGCAAAACGCTCATTATAGTGTCGCCAAATATCGTCCGAACGTCACGAAACTTCCACACGCCTTTCCAGCAGATTTGCTCGTGCACCAAAAAAAGTCAAAATTTTTACACACAGACCCCATCAAACGGTAGAAATTGGCCGGGATTGCTCTCATGTGCGTTACGGGGCCTCGTTTCTCTCGCTCCGAATTCCCTGGAGCTGGCAAAACGCTCATTATAGTGTCGCCAAATATCGTCCGAACGTCACGAAACTTCCACACGCCTTTCCAGCAGATTTGCTCGTGCACCAAAAAAAGTCAAAATTTTTACACACAGACCCCATCAAACGGTAGAAATTGGCCGGGATTGCTCTCATGTGCGTTACGGAGCATCGTTTCTTTCGCTCCGAATTCCCTGGAGCTGGCAAAACGCTCATTTTAGTGTCGCCAAATATGGTCCGAACGTCACGAAACTTCCACACGCCTTTCCAGCAGATTTGCTCGTGTACCAAAAAAAGTCAAAATTTTTACACATAGACCCCATCAAACGGTAGAAATTGGACGGGATTGCTCTCACGTGCGTTACGGGGCCTCGTTTCTCTCGCTCCGAATTCCCTGGAGCTGGCAAAACGCTCATTATAGTGTCGCCAAATATCGTCCGAACGTCACGAAACTTCCACACGCTTTTCCAGCACACATAGACCCCATCAAACGGTAGAAATTGGACGGGATTGCTCTCATGTGCGTTACGGGGCCTCGTTTCTCTCGCTCCGAATTCCCTGAAGCTGGGAAATCGCTCATTATAGTGTCGCCAAATATCGTCCGAACGTCACGAAACTTCCACACGCTTTTCCAGCACACATAGACCCCATCAAACGGTAGAAATTGGCCGGGATTGCTCTCATGTGCGTTACGGGGCCTCGTTTCTCTCGCTCCGAATTCCCTGGAGCTGGGAAATCGCTCATTTTAGTGTCGCCAAATATCGTAGGAACGTCACGAACCTTCCACACGCTTTTCCAGCAGATTTGCTCGTGCACCAAAAAACTTCAAAATTTTTACACATAGACCCCATCAAACGGTAGAAATTGGCCGGGATTGCTCTCATGTGAGTTACGGGGCCTCGTTTCTCTCGCTCCGAATTCCCTGGAGCTGGGAAATCGCTCATTTTAGTGTCGCCAAATATCGTAGGAACGTCACGAACCTTCCACACGCTTTTCCAGCAGATTTGCTCGTGCACCAAAAAACGTCAAAATTTTTACACATAGACCCCATCAAACGGTAGAAATTGGCCGGGATTGCTCTCATGTGCGTTACGGGGCCTCGTTTCTCTCGCTCCGAATTCCCTGAAGCTGGGAAATCGCAATTTTTTGTGTCGCCAAATATCGTAGCAACGTCACGAACCTTCCACACGCTTTTCCAGCAGATTTTCTCGTGCACCAAAAAAAGTCAAAATTTTTACACACAGACCCCATCAAACGGTAGAAATTGGCCGGGATTGCTCTCATGTGCGTTACGGGGCCTCGTTTCTCTCGCTCCGAATTCCCTGGAGCTGGCAAAACGCTCATTATAGTGTCGCCAAATATGGTCCGAACGTCACGAAACTTCCACACGCCTTTCCAGCAGATTTGCTCGTGTACCAAAAAAAGTCAAAATTTTTACACATAGACCCCATCAAACGGTAGAAATTGGACGGGATTGCTCTCACGTGCGTTACGGGGCCTCGTTTCTCTCGCTCCGAATTCCCTGAAGCTGGGAAATCGCAATTTTTTGTGTCGCCAAATATCGTACGAACGTCACGAACCTTCCACACGCTTTTCCAGCAGATTTGCTCGTGCACCAAAAAACGTCAAAATTTTTACACATAGACCCCATCAAACGGTAGAAATTGGCCGGGATTGCTCTCATGTGCGTTACGGGGCCTCGTTTCTCTCGCTCCGAATTCCCTGGAGCTGGCAAAACGCTCATTATAGTGTCGCCAAATATCGTCCGAACGTCACGAAACTTCCACACGCTTTTCCAGCACACATAGACCCCATAAAACGGTAGAAATTGGCCGGGATTGCTCTCATGTGCGTTACGGGGCCTCGTTTCTCTCGCTCCGAATTCCCTGGAGCTGGCAAAACGCTCATTATAGTGTCGCCAAATATCGTCCGAACGTCACGAAACTTCCACACGCCTTTCCAGCAGATTTGCTCGTGCACCAAAAAAAGTCAAAATTTTTACACACAGACCCCATCAAACGGTAGAAATTGGCCGGGATTGCTCTCATGTGAGTTACGGGGCCTCGTTTCTCTCGCTCCGAATTCCCTGAAGCTGGGAAATCGCTCATTATAGTGTCGCCAAATATCGTCCGAACGTCACGAAACTTCCACACGCTTTTCCAGCACACATAGACCCCATCAAACGGTAGAAATTGGCCGGGATTGCTCTCATGTGCGTTACGGGGCCTCGTTTCTCTCGCTCCGAATTCCCTGGAGCTGGGAAATCGCTCATTTTAGTGTCGCCAAATATCGTAGGAACGTCACGAACCTTCCACACGCTTTTCCAGCAGATTTGCTCGTGCACCAAAAAACTTCAAAATTTTTACACATAGACCCCATCAAACGGTAGAAATTGGCCGGGATTGCTCTCATGTGAGTTACGGGGCCTCGTTTCTCTCGCTCCGAATTCCCTGAAGCTGGGAAATCGCTCATTATAGTGTCGCCAAATATCGTCGGAACGTCACGAAACTTCCACACGCCTTTCCAGCAGATTTGCTCGTGTACCAAAAAACGTCAAAATTTTACACATAGACCCCATCAAACGGTAGAAATTGGCCGGGATTGCTCTCATGTGCGTTACGGGGCCTCGTTTCTCTCGCTCCGAATTCCCTGGAGCTGGCAAAACGCTCATTATAGTGTCGCCAAATATGGTCCGAACGTCACGAAACTTCCACACGCCTTTCCAGCAGATTTGCTCGTGTACCAAAAAAAGTCAAAATTTTTACACATAGACCCCATCAAACGGTAGAAATTGGCCGGGATTGCTCTCATGTGCGTTACGGGGCCTCGTTTCTCTCGCTCCGAATTCCCTGGAGCTGGCAAAACGCTCATTATAGTGTCGCCAAATATCGTCCGAACGTCACGAAACTTCCACACGCTTTTCCAGCACACATAGACCCCATCAAACGGTAGAAATTGGCCGGGATTGCTCTCATGTGCGTTACGGAGCATCGTTTCTCTCGCTCCGAATTCCCTGAAGCTGGGAAATCGCAATTTTTGTGTCGCCAAATATCGTACGAACGTCACGAACCTTCCACACGCTTTTCCAGCACACATAGACCCCATCAAACGGTAGAAATTGGCCGGGATTGCTCTCATGTGCGTTACGGGGCCTCGTTTCTCTCGCTCCGAATTCCCTGGAGCTGGGAAATCGCTCATTTTAGTGTCGCCAAATATCGTAGGAACGTCACGAACCTTCCACACGCTTTTCCAGCAGATTTGCTCGTGCACCAAAAAACTTCAAAATTTTTACACATAGACCCCATCAAACGGTAGAAATTGGCCGGGATTGCTCTCATGTGAGTTACGGGGCCTCGTTTCTCTCGCTCCGAATTCCCTGGAGCTGGGAAATCGCTCATTTTAGTGTCGCCAAATATCGTAGGAACGTCACGAACCTTCCACACGCTTTCCAGCAGATTTGCTCGTGCACCAAAAAACGTCAAAATTTTTACACATAGACCCCATCAAACGGTAGAAATTGGCCGGGATTGCTCTCATGTGCGTTACGGGGCCTCGTTTCTCTCGCTCCGAATTCCCTGAAGCTGGGAAATCGCAATTTTTTGTGTCGCCAATATCGTACGAACGTCACGAACCTTCCACACGCTTTTCCAGCAGATTTGCTCGTGCACCAAAAAACGTCAAAATTTTTACACATAGACCCCATCAAACGGTAGAAATTGGCCGGGATTGCTCTCATGTGCGTTACGGGGCCTCGTTTCTCTCGCTCCGAATTCCCTGGAGCTGGCAAAACGCTCATTATAGTGTCGCCAAATATCGTCCGAACGTCACGAAACTGCCACACGCTTTTCCAGCACACATAGACCCCATAAAACGGTAGAAATTGGCCGGGATTGCTCTCATGTGCGTTACGGGGCCTCGTTTCTCCTCGCTCCGAATTCCCTGGAGCTGGCAAAACGCTCATTATAGTGTCGCCAAATATCGTCCGAACGTCACGAAACTTCCACACGCCTTTCCAGCAGATTTGCTCGTGCACCAAAAAAAGTCAAAATTTTACACACAGACCCCATCAAACGGTAGAAATTGGCCGGGATTGCTCTCATGTGCGTTACGGGGCCTCGTTTCTCCTCGCTCCGAATTCCCTGGAGCTGGCAAAACGCTCATTATAGTGTCGCCAAATATCGTCCGAACGTCACGAAACTTCCACACGCTTTTCCAGCACACATAGACCCCATCAAACGGTAGAAATTGGCCGGGATTGCTCTCATGTGCGTTACGGGGCCTCGTTTCTCTCGCTCCGAATTCCCTGGAAGCTGGGAAATCGCTCATTTTAGTGTCGCCAAATATCGTACGGAACGTCACGAACCTTCCACACGCTTTTCCAGCAGATTTGCTCGTGCACCAAAAAAAGTCAAAATTTTTACACATAGACCCCATCAAACGGTAGAAATTGGCCGGGATTGCTCTCATGTGAGTTACGGGGCCTCGTTTCTCTCGCTCCGAATTCCCTGGAGCTGGGAAAATCGCTCATTATAGTGTCGCCAAATATCGGTCCGAACGTCACGAAACTTCCACACGCCTTTCCAGCAGATTTGCTCGTGCACCAAAAAAAGTCAAAATTTTTACACATAGACCCCATCAAACGGTAGAAATTGGCCGGGATTGCTCTCATGTGCGTTACGGGGCCTCGTTTCTCTCGCTCCGAATTCCCTGGAGCTGGGAAATCGCTCATTTAGTGTCGCCAAATATCGTAGGAACGTCACGAACCTTCCACACGCTTTCCAGCAGATTTGCTCGTGCACCAAAAAACGTCAAAATTTTTACACATAGACCCCATCAAACGGTAGAAATTGGCCGGGATTGCTCTCATGTGAGTTACGGGGCCTCGTTTCTCTCGCTCCGAATTCCCTGAAGCTGGGAAATCGCTCATTTTAGTGTCGCCAAATATCGTACGAACGTCACGAACCTTCCACACGCTTTCCAGCAGATTTGCTCGTGCACCAAAAAAACGTCAAAATTTTTACACATAGACCCCATCAAACGGTAGAAATTGGCCGGGATTGCTCTCATGTGCGTTACGGGGCCTCGTTTCTCTCGCTCCGAATTCCCTGGAGCTGGCAAAACGCTCATTTATAGTGTCGCCAAATATCGTCCGAACGTCACGAAACTTCCACACGCCTTTCCAGCAGATTTGCTCGTGTACCAAAAAAAAGTCAAAATTTTTACACATAGACCCCATCAAACGGTAGAAATTGGCCGGGATTGCTCTCATGTGCGTTACGGGGCCTCGTTTCTCTCGCTCCGAATTCCCTGGAGCTGGCAAAACGCTCATTATAGTGTCGCCAAATATCGTCCGAACGTCACGAAACTTCCACACGCTTTTCCAGCACACATAGACCCCATCAAACGGTAGAAATTGGCCGGGATTGCTCTCATGTGCGTTACGGAGCATCGTTTCTCTCGCTCCGAATTCCCTGAAGCTGGGAAATCGCAATTTTTGTGTCGCCAAATATCGTACGAACGTCACGAACCTTCCACACGCTTTTCCAGCAGATTTTCTCGTGCACCAAAAAAAGTCAAAATTTTTACACACAGACCCCATCAAACGGTAGAAATTGGCCGGGATTGCTCTCATGTGCGTTACGGAGCATCGTTTCTTTCGCTCCGAATTCCCTGGAGCTGGCAAAACGCTCATTTATTGTCGCCAAATATGGTCCGAACGTCACGAAACTTCCACACGCTTTTCCAGCACACATAGACCCCATCAAACGGTAGAAATTGGCCGGGATTGCTCTCATGTGCGTTACGGGGCCTCGTTTCTCTCGCTCCGAATTCCCTGGAGCTGGGAAAATCGCTCATTTTAGTGTCGCCAAATATCGTAGGAACGTCACGAACCTTCCACACGCTTTTCCAGCAGATTTGCTCGTGCACCAAAAAACTTCAAAATTTTTACACATAGACCCCATCAAACGGTAGAAATTGGCCGGGATTGCTCTCATGTGAGTTACGGGGCCTCGTTTCTCTCGCTCCGAATTCCCTGAAGCTGGGAAATCGCTCATTATAGTGTCGCCAAATATCGTCCGAACGTCACGAAACTTCCACACGCCTTTCCAGCAGATTTTCTCGTGCACCAAAAAAAGTCAAAATTTTTACACACAGACCCCATCAAACGGTAGAAATTGGCCGGGATTGCTCTCATGTGAGTTACGGGGCCTCGTTTCTCTCGCTCCGAATTCCCTGAAGCTGGGAAATCGCAATTTTTTGTGTCGCCAAATATCGTACGAACGTCACGAACCTTCCACACGCTTTTCCAGCAGATTTGCTCGTGCACCAAAAAACGTCAAAATTTTTACACATAGACCCCATCAAACGGTAGAAATTGGCCGGGATTGCTCTCATGTGCGTTACGGGGCCTCGTTTCTCTCGCTCCGAATTCCCTGGAGCTGGCAAAACGCTCATTATAGTGTCGCCAAATATCGTCCGAACGTCACGAAACTTCCACACGCTTTTCCAGCACACATAGACCCCATAAAACGGTAGAAATTGGCCGGGATTGCTCTCATGTGCGTTACGGGGCCTCGTTTCTCTCGCTCCGAATTCCCTGGAGCTGGCAAAACGCTCATTATAGTGTCGCCAAATATCGTCCGAACGTCACGAAACTTCCACACGCCTTTCCAGCAGATTTGCTCGTGCACCAAAAAAAGTCAAAATTTTTACACACAGACCCCATCAAACGGTAGAAATTGGCCGGGATTGCTCTCATGTGAGTTACGGGGCCTCGTTTCTCTCGCTCCGAATTCCCTGAAGCTGGGAAATCGCTCATTATAGTGTCGCCAAATATCGTCCGAACGTCACGAAACTTCCACACGCCTTTCCAGCAGATTTTCTCGTGCACCAAAAAAAGTCAAAATTTTTACACACAGACCCCATCAAACGGTAGAAATTGGCCGGGATTGCTCTCATGTGCGTTACGGGGCCTCGTTTCTCTCGCTCCGAATTCCCTGAAGCTGGGAAATCGCAATTTTTTGTGTCGCCAAATATCGTACGAACGTCACGAACCTTCCACACGCTTTTCCAGCAGATTTGCTCGTGCACCAAAAAACGTCAAAATTTTTACACATAGACCCCATCAAACGGTAGAAATTGGCCGGGATTGCTCTCATGTGCGTTACGGGGCCTCGTTTCTCTCGCTCCGAATTCCCTGGAGCTGGCAAAACGCTCATTATAGTGTCGCCAAATATCGTCCGAACGTCACGAAACTTCCACACGCTTTTCCAGCACACATAGACCCCATAAAACGGTAGAAATTGGCCGGGATTGCTCTCATGTGCGTTACGGGGCCTCGTTTCTCTCGCTCCGAATTCCCTGGAGCTGGCAAAACGCTCATTATAGTGTCGCCAAATATCGTCCGAACGTCACGAAACTTCCACACGCCTTTCCAGCAGATTTGCTCGTGCACCAAAAAAAGTCAAAATTTTTACACACAGACCCCATCAAACGGTAGAAATTGGCCGGGATTGCTCTCATGTGCGTTACGGGGCCTCGTTTCTCTCGCTCCGAATTCCCTGGAGCTGGCAAAACGCTCATTATAGTGTCGCCAAATATCGTCCGAACGTCACGAAACTTCCACACGCCTTTCCAGCAGATTTGCTCGTGCACCAAAAAAAGTCAAAATTTTTACACACAGACCCCATCAAACGGTAGAAATTGGCCGGGATTGCTCTCATGTGCGTTACGGAGCATCGTTTCTTTCGCTCCGAATTCCCTGGAGCTGGCAAAACGCTCATTTTAGTGTCGCCAAATATGGTCCGAACGTCACGAAACTTCCACACGCCTTTCCAGCAGATTTGCTCGTGTACCAAAAAAAGTCAAAATTTTTACACATAGACCCCATCAAACGGTAGAAATTGGACGGGATTGCTCTCACGTGCGTTACGGGGCCTCGTTTCTCTCGCTCCGAATTCCCTGGAGCTGGCAAAACGCTCATTATAGTGTCGCCAAATATCGTCCGAACGTCACGAAACTTCCACACGCTTTTCCAGCACACATAGACCCCATCAAACGGTAGAAATTGGACGGGATTGCTCTCATGTGCGTTACGGGGCCTCGTTTCTCTCGCTCCGAATTCCCTGAAGCTGGGAAAATCGCTCATTATAGTGTCGCCAAATATCGTCCGAACGTCACGAAACTTCCACACGCTTTTCCAGCACACATAGACCCCATAAAACGGTAGAAATTGGCCGGGATTGCTCTCATGTGCGTTACGGGGCCTCGTTTCTCTCGCTCCGAATTCCCTGGAGCTGGCAAAACGCTCATTATAGTGTCGCCAAATATGGTCCGAACGTCACGAACCTTCCACACGCTTTTCCAGCAGATTTGCTCGTGCACCAAAAAACTTCAAAATTTTTACACATAGACCCCATCAAACGGTAGAAATTGGCCGGGATTGCTCTCATGTGAGTTACGGGGCCTCGTTTCTCTCGCTCCGAATTCCCTGGAGCTGGGAAATCGCTCATTTTAGTGTCGCCAAATATCGTAGGAACGTCACGAACCTTCCACACGCTTTTCCAGCAGATTTGCTCGTGCACCAAAAAACGTCAAAATTTTTACACATAGACCCCATCAAACGGTAGAAATTGGCCGGGATTGCTCTCATGTGCGTTACGGGGCCTCGTTTCTCTCGCTCCGAATTCCCTGGAGCTGGCAAAACGCTCATTATAGTGTCGCCAAATATCGTCCGAACGTCACGAAACTTCCACACGCTTTTCCAGCACACATAGACCCCATAAAACGGTAGAAATTGGCCGGGATTGCTCTCATGTGCGTTACGGGGCCTCGTTTCTCTCGCTCCGAATTCCCTGGAGCTGGCAAAACGCTCATTATAGTGTCGCCAAATATCGTCCGAACGTCACGAAACTTCCACACGCCTTTCCAGCAGATTTTCTCGTGCACCAAAAAAAGTCAAAATTTTTACACACAGACCCCATCAAACGGTAGAAATTGGCCGGGATTGCTCTCATGTGAGTTACGGGGCCTCGTTTCTCTCGCTCCGAATTCCCTGAAGCTGGGAAATCGCAATTTTTTGTGTCGCCAAATATCGTACGAACGTCACGAACCTTCCACACGCTTTTCCAGCAGATTTGCTCGTGCACCAAAAAACGTCAAAATTTTTACACATAGACCCCATCAAACGGTAGAAATTGGCCGGGATTGCTCTCATGTGCGTTACGGGGCCTCGTTTCTCTCGCTCCGAATTCCCTGGAGCTGGCAAAACGCTCATTATAGTGTCGCCAAATATCGTCCGAACGTCACGAAACTTCCACACGCTTTTCCAGCACACATAGACCCCATAAAACGGTAGAAATTGGCCGGGATTGCTCTCATGTGCGTTACGGGGCCTCGTTTCTCTCGCTCCGAATTCCCTGGAGCTGGCAAAACGCTCATTATAGTGTCGCCAAATATCGTCCGAACGTCACGAAACTTCCACACGCCTTTCCAGCAGATTTGCTCGTGCACCAAAAAAAGTCAAAATTTTTACACACAGACCCCATCAAACGGTAGAAATTGGCCGGGATTGCTCTCATGTGAGTTACGGGGCCTCGTTTCTCTCGCTCCGAATTCCCTGAAGCTGGGAAATCGCTCATTATAGTGTCGCCAAATATCGTCCGAACGTCACGAAACTTCCACACGCCTTTCCAGCAGATTTTCTCGTGCACCAAAAAAAGTCAAAATTTTTACACACAGACCCCATCAAACGGTAGAAATTGGCCGGGATTGCTCTCATGTGAGTTACGGGGCCTCGTTTCTCTCGCTCCGAATTCCCTGAAGCTGGGAAATCGCAATTTTTTGTGTCGCCAAATATCGTACGAACGTCACGAACCTTCCACACGCTTTTCCAGCAGATTTGCTCGTGCACCAAAAAACGTCAAAATTTTTACACATAGACCCCATCAAACGGTAGAAATTGGCCGGGATTGCTCTCATGTGCGTTACGGGGCCTCGTTTCTCTCGCTCCGAATTCCCTGGAGCTGGCAAAACGCTCATTATAGTGTCGCCAAATATCGTCCGAACGTCACGAAACTTCCACACGCTTTTCCAGCACACATAGACCCCATAAAACGGTAGAAATTGGCCGGGATTGCTCTCATGTGCGTTACGGGGCCTCGTTTCTCTCGCTCCGAATTCCCTGGAGCTGGCAAAACGCTCATTATAGTGTCGCCAAATATCGTCCGAACGTCACGAAACTTCCACACGCTTTTCCAGCACACATAGACCCCATCAAACGGTAGAAATTGGCCGGGATTGCTCTCATGTGCGTTACGGGGCCTCGTTTCTCTCGCTCCGAATTCCCTGGAGCTGGCAAAACGCTCATTATAGTGTCGCCAAATATCGTCCGAACGTCACGAAACTTCCACACGCTTTTCCAGCACACATAGACCCCATCAAACGGTAGAAATTGGCCGGGATTGCTCTCATGTGCGTTACGGGGCCTCGTTTCTCTCGCTCCGAATTCCCTGGAGCTGGGAAATCGCTCATTTTAGTGTCGCCAAATATCGTAGGAACGTCACGAACCTTCCACACGCTTTTCCAGCAGATTTGCTCGTGCACCAAAAAACTTCAAAATTTTTACACATAGACCCCATCAAACGGTAGAAATTGGCCGGGATTGCTCTCATGTGAGTTACGGGGCCTCGTTTCTCTCGCTCCGAATTCCCTGAAGCTGGGAAATCGCTCATTATAGTGTCGCCAAATATCGTCCGAACGTCACGAAACTTCCACACGCTTTTCCAGCACACATAGACCCCATCAAACGGTAGAAATTGGCCGGGATTGCTCTCATGTGCGTTACGGGGCCTCGTTTCTCTCGCTCCGAATTCCCTGGAGCTGGGAAATCGCTCATTTTAGTGTCGCCAAATATCGTAGGAACGTCACGAACCTTCCACACGCTTTTCCAGCAGATTTGCTCGTGCACCAAAAAACTTCAAAATTTTTACACATAGACCCCATCAAACGGTAGAAATTGGCCGGGATTGCTCTCATGTGAGTTACGGGGCCTCGTTTCTCTCGCTCCGAATTCCCTGAAGCTGGGAAATCGCTCATTATAGTGTCGCCAAATATCGTCGGAACGTCACGAAACTTCCACACGCTTTTCCAGCACACATAGACCCCATCAAACGGTAGAAATTGGCCGGGATTGCTCTCATGTGCGTTACGGGGCCTCGTTTCTCTCGCTCCGAATTCCCTGGAGCTGGCAAAACGCTCATTATAGTGTCGCCAAATATGGTCCGAACGTCACGAAACTTCCACACGCCTTTCCAGCAGATTTGCTCGTGTACCAAAAAAAGTCAAAATTTTTACACATAGACCCCATCAAACGGTAGAAATTGGCCGGGATTGCTCTCATGTGCGTTACGGGGCCTCGTTTCTCTCGCTCCGAATTCCCTGGAGCTGGCAAAACGCTCATTATAGTGTCGCCAAATATCGTCCGAACGTCACGAAACTTCCACACGCTTTTCCAGCACACATAGACCCCATCAAACGGTAGAAATTGGCCGGGATTGCTCTCATGTGCGTTACGGAGCATCGTTTCTCTCGCTCCGAATTCCCTGAAGCTGGGAAATCGCAATTTTTTGTGTCGCCAAATATCGTACGAACGTCACGAACCTTCCACACGCTTTTCCAGCAGATTTTCTCGTGCACCAAAAAAAGTCAAAATTTTTACACACAGACCCCATCAAACGGTAGAAATTGGCCGGGATTGCTCTCATGTGCGTTACGGAGCATCGTTTCTTTCGCTCCGAATTCCCTGGAGCTGGCAAAACGCTCATTTTATGTCGCCAAATATGGTCCGAACGTCACGAAACTTCCACACGCCTTTCCAGCAGATTTGCTCGTGCACCAAAAAAAGTCAAAATTTTTACACATAGACCCCATCAAACGGTAGAAATTGGCCGGGATTGCTCTCATGTGCGTTACGGGGCCTCGTTTCTCTCGCTCCGAATTCCCTGAAGCTGGCAAAACGCTCATTATAGTGTCGCCAAATATCGTCCGAACGTCACGAAACTTCCACACGCCTTTCCAGCAGATTTTCTCGTGCACCAAAAAAAGTCAAAATTTTTACACACAGACCCCATCAAACGGTAGAAATTGGCCGGGATTGCTCTCATGTGAGTTACGGGGCCTCGTTTCTCTCGCTCCGAATTCCCTGAAGCTGGGAAATCGCAATTTTTTGTGTCGCCAAATATCGTACGAACGTCACGAACCTTCCACACGCTTTTCCAGCAGATTTTCTCGTGCACCAAAAAAAGTCAAAATTTTTACACACAGACCCCATCAAACGGTAGAAATTGGCCGGGATTGCTCTCATGTGCGTTACGGGGCCTCGTTTCTCTCGCTCCGAATTCCCTGGAGCTGGCAAAACGCTCATTATAGTGTCGCCAAATATCGTCCGAACGTCACGAAACTTCCACACGCTTTTCCAGCACACATAGACCCCATCAAACGGTAGAAATTGGCCGGGATTGCTCTCATGTGCGTTACGGGGCCTCGTTTCTCTCGCTCCGAATTCCCTGGAGCTGGGAAATCGCTCATTTTAGTGTCGCCAAATATCGTAGGAACGTCACGAACCTTCCACACGCTTTTCCAGCAGATTTGCTCGTGCACCAAAAAACTTCAAAATTTTTACACATAGACCCCATCAAACGGTAGAAATTGGCCGGGATTGCTCTCATGTGAGTTACGGGGCCTCGTTTCTCTCGCTCCGAATTCCCTGGAGCTGGGAAATCGCTCATTTTAGTGTCGCCAAATATCGTAGGAACGTCACGAACCTTCCACACGCTTTTCCAGCAGATTTGCTCGTGCACCAAAAAACGTCAAAATTTTTACACATAGACCCCATCAAACGGTAGAAATTGGCCGGGATTGCTCTCATGTGCGTTACGGGGCCTCGTTTCTCTCGCTCCGAATTCCCTGAAGCTGGGAAATCGCAATTTTTTGTGTCGCCAAATATCGTAGCAACGTCACGAACCTTCCACACGCTTTTCCAGCAGATTTTCTCGTGCACCAAAAAAAGTCAAAATTTTTACACACAGACCCCATCAAACGGTAGAAATTGGCCGGGATTGCTCTCATGTGCGTTACGGAGCATCGTTTCTTTCGCTCCGAATTCCCTGGAGCTGGCAAAACGCTCATTTTAGTGTCGCCAAATATGGTCCGAACGTCACGAAACTTCCACACGCCTTTCCAGCAGATTTGCTCGTGCACCAAAAAAAGTCAAAATTTTTACACATAGACCCCATCAAACGGTAGAAATTGGCCGGGATTGCTCTCATGTGAGTTACGGGGCCTCGTTTCTCTCGCTCCAAATTCCCTGAAGCTGGGAAATCGCAATTTTTTGTGTCGCCAAATATCGTCCGAACGTCACGAAACTTCCACACGCCTTTCCAGCAGATTTGCTCGTGCACCAAAAAAAGTCAAAATTTTTACACACAGACCCCATCAAACGGTAGAAATTGGCCGGGATTGCTCTCATGTGCGTTACGGAGCATCGTTTCTTTCGCTCCGAATTCCCTGGAGCTGGCAAAACGCTCATTTTAGTGTCGCCAAATATGGTCCGAACGTCACGAAACTTCCACACGCCTTTCCAGCAGATTTGCTCGTGTACCAAAAAAAGTCAAAATTTTTACACATAGACCCCATCAAACGGTAGAAATTGGACGGGATTGCTCTCACGTGCGTTACGGGGCCTCGTTTCTCTCGCTCCGAATTCCCTGGAGCTGGCAAAACGCTCATTATAGTGTCGCCAAATATCGTCCGAACGTCACGAAACTTCCACACGCTTTTCCAGCACACATAGACCCCATCAAACGGTAGAAATTGGACGGGATTGCTCTCATGTGCGTTACGGGGCCTCGTTTCTCTCGCTCCGAATTCCCTGAAGCTGGGAAATCGCTCATTATAGTGTCGCCAAATATCGTCCGAACGTCACGAAACTTCCACACGCTTTTCCAGCACACATAGACCCCATCAAACGGTAGAAATTGGCCGGGATTGCTCTCATGTGCGTTACGGGGCCTCGTTTCTCTCGCTCCGAATTCCCTGGAGCTGGGAAATCGCTCATTTTAGTGTCGCCAAATATCGTAGGAACGCCACGAACCTTCCACACGCTTTTCCAGCAGATTTGCTCGTGCACCAAAAAACTTCAAAATTTTTACACATAGACCCCATCAAACGGTAGAAATTGGCCGGGATTGCTCTCATGTGAGTTACGGGGCCTCGTTTCTCTCGCTCCGAATTCCCTGGAGCTGGGAAATCGCTCATTTTAGTGTCGCCAAATATCGTAGGAACGTCACGAACCTTCCACACGCTTTTCCAGCAGATTTGCTCGTGCACCAAAAAACGTCAAAATTTTTACACATAGACCCCATCAAACGGTAGAAATTGGCCGGGATTGCTCTCATGTGCG
This sequence comes from Lethenteron reissneri, assembly GCF_015708825.2. Classification (NCBI taxonomy): domain Eukaryota; kingdom Metazoa; phylum Chordata; class Hyperoartia; order Petromyzontiformes; family Petromyzontidae; genus Lethenteron; species Lethenteron reissneri. Next base: position 33,189 of record NW_026891593.1, read on the forward strand.
TTACGGGGCCTCGTTTCTCTCGCTCCGAATTCCCTGAAGCTGGGAAATCGCAATTTTTTGTGTCGCCAAATATCGTAGCAACGTCACGAACCTTCCACACGCTTTTCCAGCAGATTTTCTCGTGCACCAAAAAAAGTCAAAATTTTTACACACAGACCCCATCAAACGGTAGAAATTGGCCGGGATTGCTCTCATGTGCGTTACGGGGCCTCGTTTCTCTCGCTCCGAATTCCCTGGAGCTGGCAAAACGCTCATTATAGTGTCGCCAAATATGGTCCGAACGTCACGAAACTTCCACACGCCTTTCCAGCAGATTTGCTCGTGTACCAAAAAAAGTCAAAATTTTTACACATAGACCCCATCAAACGGTAGAAATTGGACGGGATTGCTCTCACGTGCGTTACGGGGCCTCGTTTCTCTCGCTCCGAATTCCCTGGAGCTGGCAAAACGCTCATTATAGTGTCGCCAAATATCGTCCGAACGTCACGAAACTTCCACACGCTTTTCCAGCACACATAGACCCCATCAAACGGTAGAAATTGGACGGGATTGCTCTCACGTGCGTTACGGGGCCTCGTTTCTCTCGCTCCGAATTCCCTGGAGCTGGCAAAACGCTCATTATAGTGTCGCCAAATATCGTCCGAACGTCACGAAACTTCCACACGCTTTTCCAGCACACATAGACCCCATCAAACGGTAGAAATTGGCCGGGATTGCTCTCATGTGCGTTACGGAGCATCGTTTCTCTCGCTCCGAATTCCCTGAAGCTGGGAAATCGCAATTTTTTGTGTCGCCAAATATCGTACGAACGTCACGAACCTTCCACACGCTTTTCCAGCAGATTTTCTCGTGCACCAAAAAAAGTCAAAATTTTTACACACAGACCCCATCAAACGGTAGAAATTGGCCGGGATTGCTCTCATGTGCGTTACGGAGCATCGTTTCTTTCGCTCCGAATTCCCTGGAGCTGGCAAAACGCTCATTTTATTGTCGCCAAATATGGTCCGAACGTCACGAAACTTCCACACGCCTTTCCAGCAGATTTGCTCGTGCACCAAAAAAAGTCAAAATTTTTACACATAGACCCCATCAAACGGTAGAAATTGGCCGGGATTGCTCTCATGTGCGTTACGGGGCCTCGTTTCTCTCGCTCCGAATTCCCTGGAGCTGGCAAAACGCTCATTATAGTGTCGCCAAATATCGTCCGAACGTCACGAAACTTCCACACGCCTTTCCAGCAGATTTGCTCGTGCACCAAAAAAAGTCAAAATTTTTACACACAGACCCCATCAAACGGTAGAAATTGGCCGGGATTGCTCTCATGTGAGTTACGGGGCCTCGTTTCTCTCGCTCCGAATTCCCTGAAGCTGGGAAATCGCTCATTATAGTGTCGCCAAATATCGTCCGAACGTCACGAAACTTCCACACGCCTTTCCAGCAGATTTTCTCGTGCACCAAAAAAAGTCAAAATTTTTACACACAGACCCCATCAAACGGTAGAAATTGGCCGGGATTGCTCTCATGTGAGTTACGGGGCCTCGTTTCTCTCGCTCCGAATTCCCTGAAGCTGGGAAATCGCAATTTTTTGTGTCGCCAAATATCGTACGAACGTCACGAACCTTCCACACGCTTTTCCAGCAGATTTGCTCGTGCACCAAAAAACGTCAAAATTTTTACACATAGACCCCATCAAACGGTAGAAATTGGCCGGGATTGCTCTCATGTGCGTTACGGGGCCTCGTTTCTCTCGCTCCGAATTCCCTGGAGCTGGCAAAACGCTCATTATAGTGTCGCCAAATATCGTCCGAACGTCACGAAACTTCCACACGCTTTTCCAGCACACATAGACCCCATAAAACGGTAGAAATTGGCCGGGATTGCTCTCATGTGCGTTACGGGGCCTCGTTTCTCTCGCTCCGAATTCCCTGGAGCTGGCAAAACGCTCATTATAGTGTCGCCAAATATCGTCCGAACGTCACGAAACTTCCACACGCTTTTCCAGCACACATAGACCCCATCAAACGGTAGAAATTGGCCGGGATTGCTCTCATGTGCGTTACGGGGCCTCGTTTCTCTCGCTCCGAATTCCCTGGAGCTGGCAAAACGCTCATTATAGTGTCGCCAAATATCGTCCGAACGTCACGAAACTTCCACACGCTTTTCCAGCACACATAGACCCCATCAAACGGTAGAAATTGGCCGGGATTGCTCTCATGTGCGTTACGGGGCCTCGTTTCTCTCGCTCCGAATTCCCTGGAGCTGGGAAATCGCTCATTTTAGTGTCGCCAAATATCGTAGGAACGTCACGAACCTTCCACACGCTTTTCCAGCAGATTTGCTCGTGCACCAAAAAACTTCAAAATTTTTACACATAGACCCCATCAAACGGTAGAAATTGGCCGGGATTGCTCTCATGTGAGTTACGGGGCCTCGTTTCTCTCGCTCCGAATTCCCTGAAGCTGGGAAATCGCTCATTATAGTGTCGCCAAATATCGTCCGAACGTCACGAAACTTCCACACGCTTTTCCAGCACACATAGACCCCATCAAACGGTAGAAATTGGCCGGGATTGCTCTCATGTGCGTTACGGGGCCTCGTTTCTCTCGCTCCGAATTCCCTGGAGCTGGGAAATCGCTCATTTTAGTGTCGCCAAATATCGTAGGAACGTCACGAACCTTCCACACGCTTTTCCAGCAGATTTGCTCGTGCACCAAAAAACTTCAAAATTTTTACACATAGACCCCATCAAACGGTAGAAATTGGCCGGGATTGCTCTCATGTGAGTTACGGGGCCTCGTTTCTCTCGCTCCGAATTCCCTGAAGCTGGGAAATCGCTCATTATAGTGTCGCCAAATATCGTCGGAACGTCACGAAACTTCCACACGCTTTTCCAGCACACATAGACCCCATCAAACGGTAGAAATTGGCCGGGATTGCTCTCATGTGCGTTACGGGGCCTCGTTTCTCTCGCTCCGAATTCCCTGGAGCTGGCAAAACGCTCATTATAGTGTCGCCAAATATGGTCCGAACGTCACGAAACTTCCACACGCCTTTCCAGCAGATTTGCTCGTGTACCAAAAAAAGTCAAAATTTTTACACATAGACCCCATCAAACGGTAGAAATTGGCCGGGATTGCTCTCATGTGCGTTACGGGGCCTCGTTTCTCTCGCTCCGAATTCCCTGGAGCTGGCAAAACGCTCATTATAGTGTCGCCAAATATCGTCCGAACGTCACGAAACTTCCACACGCTTTTCCAGCACACATAGACCCCATCAAACGGTAGAAATTGGCCGGGATTGCTCTCATGTGCGTTACGGAGCATCGTTTCTCTCGCTCCGAATTCCCTGAAGCTGGGAAATCGCAATTTTTTGTGTCGCCAAATATCGTACGAACGTCACGAACCTTCCACACGCTTTTCCAGCAGATTTTCTCGTGCACCAAAAAAAGTCAAAATTTTTACACACAGACCCCATCAAACGGTAGAAATTGGCCGGGATTGCTCTCATGTGCGTTACGGAGCATCGTTTCTTTCGCTCCGAATTCCCTGGAGCTGGCAAAACGCTCATTTTATTGTCGCCAAATATGGTCCGAACGTCACGAAACTTCCACACGCCTTTCCAGCAGATTTGCTCGTGCACCAAAAAAAGTCAAAATTTTTACACATAGACCCCATCAAACGGTAGAAATTGGCCGGGATTGCTCTCATGTGCGTTACGGGGCCTCGTTTCTCTCGCTCCGAATTCCCTGGAGCTGGCAAAACGCTCATTATAGTGTCGCCAAATATCGTCCGAACGTCACGAAACTTCCACACGCCTTTCCAGCAGATTTGCTCGTGCACCAAAAAAAGTCAAAATTTTTACACACAGACCCCATCAAACGGTAGAAATTGGCCGGGATTGCTCTCATGTGAGTTACGGGGCCTCGTTTCTCTCGCTCCGAATTCCCTGAAGCTGGGAAATCGCTCATTATAGTGTCGCCAAATATCGTCCGAACGTCACGAAACTTCCACACGCCTTTCCAGCAGATTTTCTCGTGCACCAAAAAAAGTCAAAATTTTTACACACAGACCCCATCAAACGGTAGAAATTGGCCGGGATTGCTCTCATGTGAGTTACGGGGCCTCGTTTCTCTCGCTCCGAATTCCCTGAAGCTGGGAAATCGCAATTTTTTGTGTCGCCAAATATCGTACGAACGTCACGAACCTTCCACACGCTTTTCCAGCAGATTTGCTCGTGCACCAAAAAACGTCAAAATTTTTACACATAGACCCCATCAAACGGTAGAAATTGGCCGGGATTGCTCTCATGTGCGTTACGGGGCCTCGTTTCTCTCGCTCCGAATTCCCTGGAGCTGGCAAAACGCTCATTATAGTGTCGCCAAATATCGTCCGAACGTCACGAAACTTCCACACGCTTTTCCAGCACACATAGACCCCATAAAACGGTAGAAATTGGCCGGGATTGCTCTCATGTGCGTTACGGGGCCTCGTTTCTCTCGCTCCGAATTCCCTGGAGCTGGCAAAACGCTCATTATAGTGTCGCCAAATATCGTCCGAACGTCACGAAACTTCCACACGCTTTTCCAGCACACATAGACCCCATCAAACGGTAGAAATTGGCCGGGATTGCTCTCATGTGCGTTACGGGGCCTCGTTTCTCTCGCTCCGAATTCCCTGGAGCTGGCAAAACGCTCATTATAGTGTCGCCAAATATCGTCCGAACGTCACGAAACTTCCACACGCTTTTCCAGCACACATAGACCCCATCAAACGGTAGAAATTGGCCGGGATTGCTCTCATGTGAGTTACGGGGCCTCGTTTCTCTCGCTCCGAATTCCCTGAAGCTGGGAAATCGCTCATTATAGTGTCGCCAAATATCGTCCGAACGTCACGAAACTTCCACACGCTTTTCCAGCACACATAGACCCCATCAAACGGTAGAAATTGGCCGGGATTGCTCTCATGTGCGTTACGGGGCCTCGTTTCTCTCGCTCCGAATTCCCTGGAGCTGGGAAATCGCTCATTTTAGTGTCGCCAAATATCGTAGGAACGTCACGAACCTTCCACACGCTTTTCCAGCAGATTTGCTCGTGCACCAAAAAACTTCAAAATTTTTACACATAGACCCCATCAAACGGTAGAAATTGGCCGGGATTGCTCTCATGTGAGTTACGGGGCCTCGTTTCTCTCGCTCCGAATTCCCTGAAGCTGGGAAATCGCTCATTATAGTGTCGCCAAATATCGTCCGAACGTCACGAAACTTCCACACGCCTTTCCAGCAGATTTTCTCGTGCACCAAAAAAAGTCAAAATTTTTACACACAGACCCCATCAAACGGTAGAAATTGGCCGGGATTGCTCTCATGTGAGTTACGGGGCCTCGTTTCTCTCGCTCCGAATTCCCTGAAGCTGGGAAATCGCAATTTTTTGTGTCGCCAAATATCGTACGAACGTCACGAACCTTCCACACGCTTTTCCAGCAGATTTGCTCGTGCACCAAAAAACGTCAAAATTTTTACACATAGACCCCATCAAACGGTAGAAATTGGCCGGGATTGCTCTCATGTGCGTTACGGGGCCTCGTTTCTCTCGCTCCGAATTCCCTGGAGCTGGCAAAACGCTCATTATAGTGTCGCCAAATATCGTCCGAACGTCACGAAACTTCCACACGCTTTTCCAGCACACATAGACCCCATAAAACGGTAGAAATTGGCCGGGATTGCTCTCATGTGCGTTACGGGGCCTCGTTTCTCTCGCTCCGAATTCCCTGGAGCTGGCAAAACGCTCATTATAGTGTCGCCAAATATCGTCCGAACGTCACGAAACTTCCACACGCCTTTCCAGCAGATTTGCTCGTGCACCAAAAAAAGTCAAAATTTTTACACACAGACCCCATCAAACGGTAGAAATTGGCCGGGATTGCTCTCATGTGAGTTACGGGGCCTCGTTTCTCTCGCTCCGAATTCCCTGAAGCTGGGAAATCGCTCATTATAGTGTCGCCAAATATCGTCCGAACGTCACGAAACTTCCACACGCCTTTCCAGCAGATTTTCTCGTGCACCAAAAAAAGTCAAAATTTTTACACACAGACCCCATCAAACGGTAGAAATTGGCCGGGATTGCTCTCATGTGAGTTACGGGGCCTCGTTTCTCTCGCTCCGAATTCCCTGAAGCTGGGAAATCGCAATTTTTTGTGTCGCCAAATATCGTACGAACGTCACGAACCTTCCACACGCTTTTCCAGCAGATTTGCTCGTGCACCAAAAAACGTCAAAATTTTTACACATAGACCCCATCAAACGGTAGAAATTGGCCGGGATTGCTCTCATGTGCGTTACGGGGCCTCGTTTCTCTCGCTCCGAATTCCCTGGAGCTGGCAAAACGCTCATTATAGTGTCGCCAAATATCGTCCGAACGTCACGAAACTTCCACACGCTTTTCCAGCACACATAGACCCCATAAAACGGTAGAAATTGGCCGGGATTGCTCTCATGTGCGTTACGGGGCCTCGTTTCTCTCGCTCCGAATTCCCTGGAGCTGGCAAAACGCTCATTATAGTGTCGCCAAATATCGTCCGAACGTCACGAAACTTCCACACGCCTTTCCAGCAGATTTGCTCGTGCACCAAAAAAAGTCAAAATTTTTACACACAGACCCCATCAAACGGTAGAAATTGGCCGGGATTGCTCTCATGTGCGTTACGGGGCCTCGTTTCTCTCGCTCCGAATTCCCTGGAGCTGGCAAAACGCTCATTATAGTGTCGCCAAATATCGTCCGAACGTCACGAAACTTCCACACGCCTTTCCAGCAGATTTGCTCGTGCACCAAAAAAAGTCAAAATTTTTACACACAGACCCCATCAAACGGTAGAAATTGGCCGGGATTGCTCTCATGTGCGTTACGGAGCATCGTTTCTTTCGCTCCGAATTCCCTGGAGCTGGCAAAACGCTCATTTTAGTGTCGCCAAATATGGTCCGAACGTCACGAAACTTCCACACGCCTTTCCAGCAGATTTGCTCGTGTACCAAAAAAAGTCAAAATTTTTACACATAGACCCCATCAAACGGTAGAAATTGGACGGGATTGCTCTCACGTGCGTTACGGGGCCTCGTTTCTCTCGCTCCGAATTCCCTGGAGCTGGCAAAACGCTCATTATAGTGTCGCCAAATATCGTCCGAACGTCACGAAACTTCCACACGCTTTTCCAGCACACATAGACCCCATCAAACGGTAGAAATTGGACGGGATTGCTCTCATGTGCGTTACGGGGCCTCGTTTCTCTCGCTCCGAATTCCCTGAAGCTGGGAAATCGCTCATTATAGTGTCGCCAAATATCGTCCGAACGTCACGAAACTTCCACACGCTTTTCCAGCACACATAGACCCCATCAAACGGTAGAAATTGGCCGGGATTGCTCTCATGTGCGTTACGGGGCCTCGTTTCTCTCGCTCCGAATTCCCTGGAGCTGGGAAATCGCTCATTTTAGTGTCGCCAAATATCGTAGGAACGTCACGAACCTTCCACACGCTTTTCCAGCAGATTTGCTCGTGCACCAAAAAACTTCAAAATTTTTACACATAGACCCCATCAAACGGTAGAAATTGGCCGGGATTGCTCTCATGTGAGTTACGGGGCCTCGTTTCTCTCGCTCCGAATTCCCTGGAGCTGGGAAATCGCTCATTTTAGTGTCGCCAAATATCGTAGGAACGTCACGAACCTTCCACACGCTTTTCCAGCAGATTTGCTCGTGCACCAAAAAACGTCAAAATTTTTACACATAGACCCCATCAAACGGTAGAAATTGGCCGGGATTGCTCTCATGTGCGTTACGGGGCCTCGTTTCTCTCGCTCCGAATTCCCTGAAGCTGGGAAATCGCAATTTTTTGTGTCGCCAAATATCGTAGCAACGTCACGAACCTTCCACACGCTTTTCCAGCAGATTTTCTCGTGCACCAAAAAAAGTCAAAATTTTTACACACAGACCCCATCAAACGGTAGAAATTGGCCGGGATTGCTCTCATGTGCGTTACGGGGCCTCGTTTCTCTCGCTCCGAATTCCCTGGAGCTGGCAAAACGCTCATTATAGTGTCGCCAAATATGGTCCGAACGTCACGAAACTTCCACACGCCTTTCCAGCAGATTTGCTCGTGTACCAAAAAAAGTCAAAATTTTTACACATAGACCCCATCAAACGGTAGAAATTGGACGGGATTGCTCTCACGTGCGTTACGGGGCCTCGTTTCTCTCGCTCCGAATTCCCTGGAGCTGGCAAAACGCTCATTATAGTGTCGCCAAATATCGTCCGAACGTCACGAAACTTCCACACGCTTTTCCAGCACACATAGACCCCATCAAACGGTAGAAATTGGACGGGATTGCTCTCACGTGCGTTACGGGGCCTCGTTTCTCTCGCTCCGAATTCCCTGGAGCTGGCAAAACGCTCATTATAGTGTCGCCAAATATCGTCCGAACGTCACGAAACTTCCACACGCTTTTCCAGCACACATAGACCCCATCAAACGGTAGAAATTGGCCGGGATTGCTCTCATGTGCGTTACGGGGCCTCGTTTCTCTCGCTCCGAATTCCCTGGAGCTGGGAAATCGCTCATTTTAGTGTCGCCAAATATCGTAGGAACGTCACGAACCTTCCACACGCTTTTCCAGCAGATTTGCTCGTGCACCAAAAAACTTCAAAATTTTTACACATAGACCCCATCAAACGGTAGAAATTGGCCGGGATTGCTCTCATGTGAGTTACGGGGCCTCGTTTCTCTCGCTCCGAATTCCCTGAAGCTGGGAAATCGCTCATTATAGTGTCGCCAAATATCGTCCGAACGTCACGAAACTTCCACACGCTTTTCCAGCACACATAGACCCCATCAAACGGTAGAAATTGGCCGGGATTGCTCTCATGTGCGTTACGGGGCCTCGTTTCTCTCGCTCCGAATTCCCTGGAGCTGGGAAATCGCTCATTTTAGTGTCGCCAAATATCGTAGGAACGTCACGAACCTTCCACACGCTTTTCCAGCAGATTTGCTCGTGCACCAAAAAACTTCAAAATTTTTACACATAGACCCCATCAAACGGTAGAAATTGGCCGGGATTGCTCTCATGTGAGTTACGGGGCCTCGTTTCTCTCGCTCCGAATTCCCTGAAGCTGGGAAATCGCTCATTATAGTGTCGCCAAATATCGTCGGAACGTCACGAAACTTCCACACGCTTTTCCAGCACACATAGACCCCATCAAACGGTAGAAATTGGCCGGGATTGCTCTCATGTGCGTTACGGGGCCTCGTTTCTCTCGCTCCGAATTCCCTGGAGCTGGCAAAACGCTCATTATAGTGTCGCCAAATATGGTCCGAACGTCACGAAACTTCCACACGCCTTTCCAGCAGATTTGCTCGTGTACCAAAAAAAGTCAAAATTTTTACACATAGACCCCATCAAACGGTAGAAATTGGCCGGGATTGCTCTCATGTTCGTTACGGGGCCTCGTTTCTCTCGCTCCGAATTCCCTGGAGCTGGCAAAACGCTCATTATAGTGTCGCCAAATATCGTCCGAACGTCACGAAACTTCCACACGCTTTTCCAGCACACATAGACCCCATCAAACGGTAGAAATTGGCCGGGATTGCTCTCATGTGCGTTACGGAGCATCGTTTCTCTCGCTCCGAATTCCCTGAAGCTGGGAAATCGCAATTTTTTGTGTCGCCAAATATCGTACGAACGTCACGAACCTTCCACACGCTTTTCCAGCAGATTTTCTCGTGCACCAAAAAAAGTCAAAATTTTTACACACAGACCCCATCAAACGGTAGAAATTGGCCGGGATTGCTCTCATGTGCGTTACGGAGCATCGTTTCTTTCGCTCCGAATTCCCTGGAGCTGGCAAAACGCTCATTTTATTGTCGCCAAATATGGTCCGAACGTCACGAAACTTCCACACGCCTTTCCAGCAGATTTGCTCGTGCACCAAAAAAAGTCAAAATTTTTACACATAGACCCCATCAAACGGTAGAAATTGGCCGGGATTGCTCTCATGTGCGTTACGGGGCCTCGTTTCTCTCGCTCCGAATTCCCTGGAGCTGGCAAAACGCTCATTATAGTGTCGCCAAATATCGTCCGAACGTCACGAAACTTCCACACGCCTTTCCAGCAGATTTGCTCGTGCACCAAAAAAAGTCAAAATTTTTACACACAGACCCCATCAAACGGTAGAAATTGGCCGGGATTGCTCTCATGTGAGTTACGGGGCCTCGTTTCTCTCGCTCCGAATTCCCTGAAGCTGGGAAATCGCTCATTATAGTGTCGCCAAATATCGTCCGAACGTCACGAAACTTCCACACGCCTTTCCAGCAGATTTTCTCGTGCACCAAAAAAAGTCAAAATTTTTACACACAGACCCCATCAAACGGTAGAAATTGGCCGGGATTGCTCTCATGTGAGTTACGGGGCCTCGTTTCTCTCGCTCCGAATTCCCTGGAGCTGGCAAAACGCTCATTATAGTGTCGCCAAATATCGTCCGAACGTCACGAAACTTCCACACGCCTTCCAGCAGATTTGCTCGTGCACACAAAAAACGTCAAAATTTTTACACACATAGACCCCATCAAACGGTAGAAATGGCCGGGATTGCTCTCATGTGCGTTACGGGGCCTCGTTTCTCTCGCTCCGAATTCCCTGGAGCTGGCAAAACGCTCATTATAGTGTCGCCAAATATCGTCCGAACGTCACGAAACTTCCACACGCCTTTCCAGCAGAATTTGCTCGTGCACAAAAAAGTCAAATTTTTACACACAGACCCATAAAACGGTATAAATTGGCCGGGATTGCTCTCATGTGCGTTACGGGGCCTCGTTTCTCTCGCTCCGAATTCCCTGGAGCTGGCAAACGCTCATTTTAGTGTCGCCAATAATCGTCCGAACGTCACCGAAACTTCCACACGCCTTTCCAGCAGATTTGCTCGTTGCTACCAAAAAAAGTCAAAATCTTTTACACACAGACCCCATAAACGGTAGAAATTGGCCGGGATTGCTCTCATGTGCGTTACGGGGCCTCGTTTCTCTCGCTCCGAATTCCCTGGAGCTGGCAAAACGCTCATTATAGTGTCGCCAAATATCGTCCGAACGTCACGAAACTTCCACACGCCTTTCCAGCAGATTTGCTCGTGCACCAAAAAAAGTCAAAATTTTTACACACAGACCCATCAAACGGTAGAAATTGGCCGGGATTGCTCTCATGTGCGTTACGGGGCCTCGTTTCTCTCGCTCCGAATTCCCTGGAGCTGGCAAAACGCTCATTATAGTGTCGCCAAATATCGTCCGAACGTCACGAAACTTCCACACGCCTTTCCAGCAGATTTGCTCGTGCACCAAAAAAAGTCAAAATTTTTACACACAGACCCCATCAAACGGTAGAAATTGGCCGGGATTGCTCTCATGTGCGTTACGGAGCATCGTTTCTTTCGCTCCGAATTCCCTGGAGCTGGCAAAACGCTCATTTTAGTGTCGCCAAATATGGTCCGAACGTCACGAAACTTCCACACGCCTTTCCAGCAGATTTGCTCGTGCACCAAAAAACGTCAAAATTTTTACACATAGACCCCATCAAACGGTAGAAATTGGCCGGGATTGCTCTCATGTGAGTTACGGGGCCTCGTTTCTCTCGCTCCGAATTCCCTGAAGCTGGGAAATCGCTCATTATAGTGTCGCCAAATATCGTCCGAACGTCACGAAACTTCCACACGCCTTTTCCAGCAGATTTCTCGTGCACCAAAAAAAGTCAAAATTTTTACACACAGACCCCATCAAACGGTAGAAATTGGCCGGGATTGCTCTCATGTGCGTTACGGGGCCTCGTTTCTCTCGCTCCGAATTCCCTGGAGCTGGCAAAACGCTCATTTTTAGTGTCGCCAAATATCGTCCGAACGTCACGAAACTTCCACACGCCTTTCCAGCAGATTTGCTCGTGCACCAAAAAAACGTCAAAATTTTTACACATAGACCCCATCAAACGGTAGAAATTGGCCGGGATTGCTCTCATGTGCGTTACGGGGCCTCGTTTCTCTCGCTCCGAATTCCCTGGAGCTGGCAAACGCTCATTATAGTGTCGCCAAATATCGTCCGAACGTCACGAAACTTCCACACGCTTTTCCAGCACACATAGACCCCATTCAAACGGTAGAAATTGGACGGGATTGCTCTCACTGTGCGTTACGGGGCCTCGTTTCTCTCGCTCCGAATTCCCTGAAGC
>NW_026891594.1:0-25000 GCF_015708825.2 Lethenteron reissneri
AATCTAAGTAACAACGGTGATTATAATGTCGTGTCAAGCTATTTTATTATTATCATCATCGTCGTACACGTGTCGACCAGCGAGGCGACAGACACTTCGTGGGCAGCGTGGAGGCAGGGCCCTGTACACCGTGGGTTGTCACACGAGCCCAAATAAGTGGAGGTTGTGTTAAGCACCAGCAAGTAGATTGCCGGTTTATCTGTTCAAATGTTTGAGTTTTATTCTCCCCGAGCTGTGAATGTGAATTTTAAAACGGAACTAAACTTTGTTTTATTCTACTTGTAAGGGCCCACTGAGGTATATTGCTCTCTTTCTAAAGTTACCTGGCCACAAATGAAAGCTCAACGAATTTGCTTACGTGGAAATGTATAGCAGTCAAATACTCTAAACGCATGCTTTTAAATGTGGAGGGAAAAACCGAAGGCCACGGAGAAAAATCCACGCGACAACAGGGAGAACGTGCAAACTCCAAATATATTAGCGTCATGGTCGGGATCTAACCCACGACCTCCTGCACACCAGGTGAGGGAGTTAACATCTCGCTACCGTGGTGCCTAGGTGTCCCGTGATGCAAAACTGATCAGATATGAATGAGCCAAGCATTCACAATAGAATCCCTCCCAAACAAAACAAGTCTTCAGACTCAGGGTGGTTTCGACATCACATGAAACATAAACAACAGGGAAAGTGGTTGTTTAAAAATGAAGTTGTGAATAGATAGAGAGACAGGTGGTATAATCCTACCTGTGAGAATGTGAATACAGTACGTTCTAACTGTGGACACATGATCTCATGTTCGAATGCTCCAGTGCAGCTAAAACGTGGTGATGGGTGAACACCTTTCACTGAAATGGGTGTCGTGTTGACAGCTATGGCGTAGGTTATGCATTCCTTAAACACCAACAGCATGATAGCAAGTGCTCTACTTTTAAAGCTTACATTTTCTGTTACATTGAACACGGCTTTATGCAAGGTATGACCATTTTAATTCGATGTTGCTCTTGCAACTATCGTTGATGTGTTGTATTGTTGATGATATCTACGTATGGCGGTTTCCCATTTCGGATGCTGGACTTCACTGCAATCCAGAGGCAGCGAAGCGAGCACTTGAGCCTGGGAGAGGGCCCCCCACCCTCTAGCACACGTGCCCCCCTCCGCCCCTTACCCCATACCCCCTCCGAATGTCTTTGAGCCACCCCTGAAGCAGCTACCCCTAGACAATGTATTGCCGACAAAATGCATTGTCTGGTCACCCATTAAAAAGTCCCTGGCATTGAGTGAATTCTACACACGAGTATTTAATGAGTCGAACAATCACTGCAGGGCAATAGTCAAGCGCCCTGCCATGCTCCACGCCGCCCTCGCTCAGCATGTCGCTGTTCACCGCTGCTCTCGGCAGCCTTCTGTGCATTTAAATTCGCGCGCTTTTAAGCAGAAATACATAGTAAATAAAAAAAAAACCTCACAATGTCATTGTTTGAACCAAAAAATAGAATGAAAGCACATTTTTGCAATGTAGTGCAACAAATCATGTCACACGTACTTTCATGGCAGGAATGTATTAATTGCGTTATGTTGCAACATGTCAAACCCAAACACTCGTGTTTCGTGTGGATCTGGAGCGTCCAAAGGCTGACTGGACATCTCAATTAATGTCACAATCAAAGGACAGCACGTGTTAACGATGCTCTTTGTGCCACACACACGACTGAAGGGCATAAGGTCGTTGCAGAGAATTGACAACCCTTGGTTTTAGATGTTGACCATCGCCACCTTTTCATCTCTCTCTGTGACAAACTGGTCACAGAGGAGGCCGCCAGAAGCACTGGCATTTCAACTTTTGGTATCGAATGAAATTGGACCCCGAGTAATAATGTGGTATTAGTCCACGAGATAGCAGAGTGACCTCCATGACCCGACTCGATTCCTTCAAGTGCAGTGATCCTTTGAGCATTCCATCTTAGAAGCATCATCAAACATGTGCACCTTCCTTTGGAGGCAACAGAGTCCCATCTTATACATTATGGATGTCAAGGATCCAGTAATATGAAACAGTAAAAGTAGAACACTGTCTCTTGGTAACAAAATCAGTGTCTATACATCCACAGTGATGACGATCTACATAGTAATGACAGTTGCTACGGTGCTTGTGCTTGTGGTCGTTATTGCAGTGGCAATCTGTAGTTGCCTGTGACCTAATCGCCCGGAAAGCTCCCGTTTTCATCAGATCTTGGAAATTCAGCAGCACTGAGCCTGGATAGTGCTCGTGAGATTGGATAGGTACTACACATGTGAAGTGCGGTCAAACAACCCCATGACCTACAAGGTAGGGTTAGGACCTCATCCAGCAGTGAATTGACAAAAGGGCCGTACACGCAGTGGTGGTTAATGCCTGCGAGATCCAAGCTTGGATTGCACTGAAACATTGAAAGCGGATCGCGTGGACCAGCACAAGCGTTAGAGGCATCATTCTGACTGTGGATGAAAGCGATTGGGCTTGGGCAGGACACATCGCTATCCAATTAGCACGGTTGGCTACGTACGGTGCGAAGGAAGTTCAACATACATACACGTGCTGATGGCTGGTGGAGGAGGCTGGGAATGCAAAGGCCCCCGAAGGAGGGAAACGTGTCTGAGAGGATAACCACCGGGGAGATGGAGCAATGAGATTGTCTCAGTGCAGCGTGCGGCGATGGATGATGGCGCTACAAGATTGCAAGAGATCGCGACGGTGGGGAAAGGCCGTCATCCAACACTGCATATATCAAGGTCGAAGATGATGATGATGAGAGAGGACAGATGGAATGTCAATACATGAGCTTGATCAATTTCATTATCATGAAATGTTTGGTTTGCTCTTTTATTTTATATTTATACTCCATAATATCGTTTTTTTGAGGTGAGATGGCGTCAATTTAAATGTATTATTCCCACCACACCTGATACAGCCGACTAGTAAGGCTTGCCACGTAAACAATACGTGCCAATTTGTTACTAGTACAGCACTAGTGTGTAGTGTATAGTGTAGTGTATAGTGTAGTGTATAGTTGTGTAGTGTATAGTGTAGTGTATAGTGTAGTGTATAGTGTAGTGTATAGTTGTGTAGTGTATAGTGTAGTGTATAGTGTAGTGTATAGTGTAGTGTATAGTGTAGTGTATAGTGTAGTAAACTAGTACAGCACACCGGTGTGTTGGAGAGCAAATCCACAACATTTACAATCGGAGTACGACGTTTCGCCAGTAATTACAACTAGCATCATCAGGCGGATATCCAGATTTGTTTTATTATGGATATTGTTCGCGAAAACCTACAGCTTTAAACACATGTTCTGTATAATCAATCTAAAACGTGTTTGAGTTGCTTATCAATTGTCAGTTACTTTTCTCTATTTCAATGATGCTCACATTTCATTGTCAAAGAAACTGAATCGAGTGGTGCAGTGATCAGCGCACTGAACACAGAAACCTAAGTAACATTTCGGGCCATGTCTAACCATCAGTGAACATCGCGGTGATGCACGGTCTAACAATGCCCATGGCCAACAAGGCATGGGGAGGCCTTAATTCAGCAGTAGATGGACAAAGGTCTCTTAACTATTTAGTTTTAAATTACAGTACTGTGTTATACTGATAGAGATGTTACTACTGGCTATAGAGACGAGCACAGGCTGTTAATGGATCATGCGTTTCTCATTCAGTTGACTCTACCCTGGCTCAGAGCCCAAGTTAATTAGGTGAATGGCCAATGTTTTTTGCACCTGTTGAATCCAAAAATCGTAGGCAGCTGGCAGATCATTTTACCTTCAGGATAACCACAGAAATTGCAGCAGTATGGGTTGTAGCGAAGCGGGAAGTGGCCAAGAAATGTGACACACTGCAGTGCTTACGAGCTGTGGTCGAGGCAGAGGAACACTTGATCCGCAAGCAGATGTTTTCACTGGACATTGTCACGCATGACTTGGAGCCAAAACTTCAATTATAAAACAATGGTGTACATGTTACAAAGTATATACTTTCCGGTGTAACGAAGCAATTAAAAACTTCCGTTGACCATTTTAAACATTTGACAAGTTGAACTCTCCACCGCGAAGGTTCACTTTTTCCCCTTATTTGCAAGATGTTTATTTAAATTGAGATGTTATTTTGAGTTATGCCCAGGCAGTGAGATGAAGATTGCATACAGTTCTGTTTCAACACGTGCATGTGAACATTCAATGCAATAAAATTTATTTTAATACGTTAAATTATCCTTTAGCAATGTATATATTTAGCAAGAGACTAATTTAACATTCATATGAAGTAATTGTTCGTAAAATGTTGCAAAATAAATGTCTGTTAATTCTGAATATTTGTATGGCAAGGTATGAAAAAAATGACACTTTGTAATGGTAGATTGAACATCACCATCAGCCATGATCCATCTGCTGGATGAAGGCCTTCCAAAGCCATCGCCATATCACAAGTATAGCACAAGTATAATCCCACACAGAGATCCCAGGGAGAGCCTAAACAAACTGTTGGAGCAAGCGCCTATGAAGGCCAGCATGGCACACGAGGGGGCGGGTGGCCAACAACCACGCACAGCCGCCTTTGTCTCCCCAGTGGCCGTGTTTACACACTGTACTAAGTACTCATTTTAGGCCGAGTCGACCTAGGGGAGGTCCATGACCGGTTCAGATAATCGTCACTCGTGTTGACCGTGAGCGGGAATCCAACTCGGGTCGCCAGGTTCGTAGTGCAGTGCGCTAACCACTACACTACCGCTCCCTACAATATAAAACGCAATAATCTAATCCCAAACACATATGCAAGAGTACTTGTATCCCACTTGCACAGGTGATCGTGGTAATTCATCATCCAGTAAAGAAATGCACACAACTAAGTTTTAAAATACACTGAACTTTTATCTTTTCTTTTTGATGTTATGCATATGTCGGCTCTGTCTGGCATGGGCGCACCATTCTGTGAAGACCGTGGGCATATTTCATTGTTTTTGGCTCAGCAGGCATCCCGTGCACCTGGCGATCATCATGATGTCACCTTTGGGAGTGGCCAAAGGCAACACGACCCCATCCATGTGCCTACGCGTGCGCATGGTGGCAGCTTGCACGTGCTTCTTCCTGCAGGGGCAGTCCTAATAGGAAGAGAAGGCAATGATGTTTGGCAATGCTCTTAGCAGGTGTGGCTGCTGCGGTCTTGAGAAGGGATGGTGTGCATTGGCCGTCTTTCTCGTGCGAATGTTAAACAACCGCTGCGTATACTCTGGTCGCAATGTTGTACATTGGTGTCGCGTCGTTCTGTTGTAATTCCGAGCTGCCAGAATAATGCGACACGTTACTGTCACATTATTCTGGCAGTGCGAAAACAATAACTGCCGATGGGTAATTATGGAGAGGATCGTGTGGATGACCTGCTCGTCTTGTTATGCAAAATCTATCCCTTGGATAGATTTTTATTTAGTGGGCCGATGTTTTGGGCAATGGCCTTGAATAGGTCATGACCAAGGTGTATGACAGAAACTGTCGCATCGGTGTCTGCTGATAGAAAACTGCTCATTTGTCATTTTGCCTTGTGATGCGGTGAAATAATTTAACACTTTCAGTTTGTCAACCTTCTCAGAGGTCCGCAGTGTAGAATACAATCTCTCATGATAAGCAGGTTACATCTGTCTGCCTATTCTCTCTGGTCTGAAGAAGAGCCATTGCCTCTAACATCGGCCGACTCTATACTCCTCTGTTATAAAGCAGCACGTGGCAACACGAAATCAAATACAGCCTCATAAATACAATTTGACAACGTAATAAATACATTTGACAAAATACAGTCTATATTCATCAATGTATCTTCAGACTTAGCTGTGTCGGGATAAAGTTGAGATGCAGCTGAGTAGCCGAGGATTTTCAGAATTGAGGGGTCATGATGCCAGTCCAAGCCGATTATTCACACACGGTGCGATGTATTGAGCATCTGTGAGGTTGTGAGGATTTGTCTCTGGATGTAAGCAACGCAGTCGTAGTGCTCGCTATTTGGTGTAACGCGTTGTAGGAAAACCTCCAATATGCAGACATCGTCCTCTGCAGCAGGCGGGGTGCATCACACACGTTTACTCGATGCTCCCTCTGTGGTACAAACAACCTGGGACACATCATGGCAATAAGACGATCTCAACAATACTACATCTACATTATTCACCATGCTGGTCAGAGTGGGAGCAAATAAGTATGGGTACAAAACACTGTGGGTTATTGTTTCGCAACTGACAATAACTGGGACTTTTAATGTCCAGAGAGAACTGACATAGATCCTAGGACAGCTGCCGCAATAGATAGGATCCTTAAAAGAAAACCAGGACGGGTGACAATCCTACTTACATCTAGCATCTCAACGTGATGTGCTGAGCCGGCCTCCGAGGCGATGGGATACGGGGCGTGTACCACCAGCAACAGAAAACCATTCGCAAATGTTCATTGTTACGTAAAGGAAAAGTTGGGTGTGACAAATTGCAGTTGGTCTGGAAGTTGCACAATGTGATGTGTTCTCCTCGAAAACAAACAGAGAAGCCAACAACAATCTCTTCTGACCTTGGCTTGACTGCCTTACTTTTGACTTTAATTTTGCGAGGTGCACGCAATTATGCTCCTGCAACGATTTAAATGATCTGTGCATGCCTGCCTCGTATTATAATGCATGATAAACACGTGTATAGAAAACTGCTGAGAAATATCTGGCTGCAGTAAAAAACGCATCATTACCCTGTCCACGGGAACAGGGAGACCAAATTAGGTTTTTCGTAGCGGGGATTGGATTTTGCTTCTTTCCAATAGGCGCGCCAGTCGTTGTTTCTTCAGCCGGCACACACTTATAACGTGCACGTACCGTGGATATACATTCAAACGAATGTTGGCCCTCAAATGGAAGCTGCCGTGTTGGTTTGTGTTGGTTCGCTCGTCAGCAAGGACAACGTCGACTGGATGATGAGAAGCGTTTTGCGGATGGCTTGCTGAGTCCTTGTTTAAAAGGTGTGCGATGTCATGCCTGTAATGTTGACATTTTTGTGGTGTTGGTGGATCGTGCAAAGATTAGGGATTTTTATCCTTATTTGTGGATTGATCAAAAACAAATGTGAAAGTTGGTCTCTAAACACAACATTTGCAATGGTAATTTTAGTTTGTTTCAATGGATCCGAAAGTATGACTTCGCAGGAATGGCTTAACATACTATCAACTTTTATTTATTTGCCAAAAGTGGGTTCACGTGTCATCGAGTGACAACACTTTTGTTGGCACGAAGGCGCGTGACATTAACATATAATGTTAATCATCTGAAAATCAAAAAAAAATATGTGAAATTATACTTATAAATCTGAACATCTGACATTTAAAATCCAAAACTCATCCCTCGCAGAGATGGTGTGTCACGTGGCGCTTGCAAGGTGACGAGGAGGCACCGCACAGGTTACTGACCTCGCTGTCGGGATTTGCAGTCTTCTTCACGTCCACCCCCGCCTATGTGGTTTTCCTCGTGCACTTGAGTTTAATCCAACATGCCAAAAACACTCAAAAAGTCACCGGTAGAACATCCCGTGCAAGCATTTCGGTTTTTCTTTATTTGAACAAGAGCTCCGCTACAGAGCGCGAGCGATGAAACTAAAATGTAACGAGGCACGCGGAGATCCCCGGTACTGCGGAGCGGGGGAAAGGGAGACAGGTGAGGGCCTCACTGTCATACGAGGACCACGACTCACGTGGCGACACGGAGAGTTTTCGGGGAAGTCAAGGGACAAAGCACAGCAGGAGAGGGGGTGCAGGCATCTTTCAAGATGAACCTCGATACTCAACGAGTATTATTGTCATATTATTACGATTCAAAACAGTAGTAATAGTTATAGTCTGAGAGTACTAACTTCGAGGGTATGAAACTACCGAATCAGCTCGTGCGCAGGGTCACGCACGGATCGTCACATCGCCGGATCACGCGAGACGGGCCGCAACAGCTTGGGGAGGCGGTCATCCAGCAGTGGATTGGCCATGGCTGTTGCTGATGATGATAACGATTATTCCAACGACTGCAAAGGCAAGGAACACAATGATATCCATGGTGACTCTGGCATCCTCCGGTGATTGATCAGCCCCAGCCCCAGCCCCACCACCACCACCACGGTCTATTGCGGCAGCGTCTGGGCTCGCGGAGACTCGGCTCTGATGGGAGAGTGCGTGGTGAGCGTCCCCCCGTCCCTCTCTCTGGGTGGTGGTGTTGGGGGCGAGCGGCTCGCCCGCCAACGTGGTCGGCAGCAGCGTGGGGCTGTGCTCGACACGCACACCGCCTCCAGTTGCCCCCAATCCATCCTTGACGCCTTCCTTGCAGGGACAACGCGCACAAGCGCAGCGTGTTGCAACGCAGAAGATACCGCGACGTTTCAATCACAAGAGTTGGTTTTTTGTTTTAAAGCATTAACTTTTCTTGTGATGTATAGGTAAAAATTACGTTCAGTGGGTTTTTATTTGTTATTTAGTTGTGCTATTGCCTACCGAAATATGCATCTGCTATAAAGATCACATTGCAGACATAGTATGGTTGGTGTCTACGATATAGAAGACTCACAGAGCCAGGCCCGTAGCATGCTCGTGATGCGAGTGTGATGCAATTGTAAAAAATAAAAATAATTTGCTCGTTATTTATGAACAAAGATCACGAATACCTACCCATAGTGCTCCGTCAATCAGATTACATATCTCACTGCCTCTGCTCAGAAACAAGTAATGTATGCGTAGTGTGATGATAGTGCATCACACATACCTGCAGCTTGCGCATATAA
Source organism: Lethenteron reissneri (assembly GCF_015708825.2). NCBI lineage: Eukaryota > Metazoa > Chordata > Hyperoartia > Petromyzontiformes > Petromyzontidae > Lethenteron > Lethenteron reissneri. The sequence goes on from NW_026891594.1 coordinate 8,816, forward strand.
TAGGGAGGTTATGAATGTTAAGAACCTGAAGTGGTTAATAATGGATTGCTATGCTTTATCATCCAATGCCATTACTAAACGTACAGACGTTCGGCTCTGTGTGTGTGGTATTACCTCCTTTTAAAAGCCAACACCTGCTTATAAACGCGGCCAGCATCATATTGCCTCAGCTCCAAGTTTGGATTTGCCCCCAGATTTTGCTTGAATTAAAACAATTTAAATTGAACCTCAAAAAGTAATCCGTCAGAGGCACATCCAAGAATAACATTATTCTGGCAAACTGTACACTCCTGATGCTTCTGTTTTGCTGAATAATGCAACTCGAGTTTTTTGGGAGCGGGGAAATAACATTGCGTAAGTTTAATTAAAACTACGTATTTTGGCGGCAATTAAAGGAACATAGATTTGGTTTTTAATTGTCTCATTATGGACCAAGTGAAGCGTTTGTAAAACTACCGCTGGATGAGGGTCTGTCCACGCCGTGCATCCCGCGGGAGTTATTTGACCATACTTCAGGTCCAGTTGATGAAGGGAGGGGACATAGATATATACAGTACAACAATGGAGTCTGATCGTGATTTGAAGCTTTCGTGACTGCAGGAATCCATACTCTTTGTTTGTTTTTGTAAAGTCACGTAGGTAGAAAAAATAATAATAGATCACGACGTTTCGATCGCAACACAAGCTACCGTCTTCAGGTGAAAAAGATGTGGGCATCTGCTGAGCAGGCTGTTTATTGACGGGTTAGAGATGGCGGGTAGCTCATGTTATAATGTCGGAGGCGAGCAGGAGAGAGCGAGTCGGCTGTAGAAGAATGGAGTCTGCACTTGTAGCCTTTGTTGCCAAGCACACATCGCCTGTCCCATCCACGCATCATCCATTGCTCATCCCTGCTTAGAGTCTCACAAGATTGGATGCAATCTCTGGGTGATTTGGGCTCAGGCTGTCATGATAGCGTGAGCTAAATGAGGGATTGTGAGCATTAGCTTCAGAGTATGCATTTGCATCAGGGGGACAACGCTGTTTGGCTTTTGTTCATTCCGTGTAAATACAGAACAAGGGCAAAATAAAATAAATGTATTGCACCTTTTGACGGCATTCCCCCTTGTCTGGATATTTTGTGTTTTGTCGACAGATGTCTTTTGAAGCCTGTTATAACTGTAACCACAAGCACTACTAAGGACATAATAGTTTTACAGCGCATTGAAAACGACCCGAGAAAACGCTCCATAGTGTGTGATATTATAATCTGCAACCGGCATCGATCTGTAAGGCTGAGCTGCTGTAGTCCGTTGCTCGAGAGATATTTACAGCCGGGGAGCTTCGCAGAGGGAGACTGCCTTTGTGCAACGGTCAGCAGGCTGGACTTGCAATCCAGAGGGCACCAGTTCCATCTCTTGGTGCGGCAGTTACAACAACGGGGCAAGTTTATTACGTTGCTGAGCCTCTGTCCAGTGAGAAATATAAATGGGTACACCATAGTAAGTGGAGTGGCAGGTCACGTGTGGTGGGGTAAAGTGTGGGCATCCCCACCCAGCGTGGAAGGTCAAATTACCCAACGCGATGGGGGCCTTCTGGTGCTCTCTCTACAGGAGGAGCTTCTGCCAGCAGTGGTGTGAGCAAGCAATTGCAGGGCTGCACCTTTACTTTGATGCCTAGTCTAGCAAAGTCCCTTAGTATTGGACTCAACCCTTTGATAAACTGTGGAAAAATCTCAGTATTATTGACACTATTTATTATGTTGTTTGTGCAACTAAATTTTTAGGAAATTTTCGGCAATACACCCACAAGCCAACGCAAATTTTTTTTTTTTATAATAATTTACCACCAGTTATCAATCTAGTTCTTGAGGAAGGCACCCCCATGTTGTGTTTCTTCATCATACTTCATTACACACACAGTGCTTGCCACAAACGAACCACAGCACATTGCTGATCTCGTCAGAGCATGAACGACCACGCAAACTCCGATCACCGCTGCAGCAGCGGCTCTTTGCTGCCCAAAGAACAAAGAGGGTGACCGCATTGCGCGCAGCAGATGCACTTCTGTGGCTGTCTGGAACGCTGTTCCGTCCGATATGAGGACAGCAGTGGAGCCATGCACTTTAAATCCAGATTGAACACTCACTTCTTTCGAGCTGCTGTTTGTGTTTCGTTTGTTGTCCTTTCCCCGCATCTCCAGTTAGCATGGTTGGCTAAGTACGGTGTGAAAGAAGTTCAACATACATACACCACTCATTGTTGGTGAGTGAAGAGTGGGGGGGGGGGTCACAGACAGGTTCAGATATCACTCGCCACTGATGCTAGCCGTGGCTGAGAATGGATCTCATGTCACCAGCTACACGGTGCAATGCGATATCCACGTCACCATTGACCTCAACAAATATTTGTGATTGTGGAAAATGTATTTTAAAAAAAACAATAATTAACCCTGAACGTATTTTTTTCTAAGAATTGGAGAGACCGTCCGTTTTTTGTTTTAAATATTTTTTTGTTTCAGTAAAATGATGTTACATGTTTTCATATCCTGTACACAGACATTTAAATACTTTTCACTGCCATGTGACGATGGCGATTTACTGCTGATTACTATTGACATGCTGAACTGAAACAGACATCAGACAGCTGTCACATTTCATTATTAAACGGATATTATCTTGGTCTGTGAGATAAACATTATTTGTACAATTCAGGAAATCGTCAGCACCTAATATGTCCAGATTGTGCCACTGGAATCACGTCAAGAGACAAAGACACATGCAGTTGTCAATGCCACACTCAGCAGAGAATCACGGCCAGGGAAAGGCTTCGACAGGTGACACCACTGAACTACATCTTGACTGACAATCAGTAGGTGTCTCTCACCAAATACCAGATATTAACCACGTACAATATAAGGATATTAAAATAAATGTCACGTGCAGATATTGGGAACAGGGCTGAATGTATCAACTCGCCACACTTGACACAGTTTCATCATGGATGGTTGCCAGGATTCAAACTCAGGGTGTGAGTCGTGCTGGCTCAGTACTGTGTGAAAAATCCATTAGCTCCCTAAGTCACTGAACCACCTGAACACACCACTGCTTACCGTCGCGTAGACTCAAGGCGCATTGTTTCGTGTGGCTCGCGAATGTAGTGTTTTAGAGGCATGGAGATGCAGCATCTCATTTGCACATATGTCCCTGTGGTCTTGTGGGTCACGTGGTATAACAGACAGGACAGAGAGTGCGGATGCATTATTCACGACGTGCTATGTGAGAAAAAAGACGCAGTAAATAACATATGCTAAGGCAAATGACTCAATACAAATGCAGGACATGTCCAGTTGTTACCGTCGTGTTGTTATGTATGGCGACGAGCGTGTTTCATTGTGCACACTGACGCTTGCTTTATTCTCTTCTCTTGTGTAGCCACTCCATATCAAATAACTCTTTGTAATCTGGCTTCAGAGAGGATGTTCTGAGCTATGGAAGCCTCAATTATTGAGCGAGACACAATTTTAATGTGGGCAAGGGCATGTTTTCGTAATTTATAGTCACACACGAATTGCTGCATATTATGCGTTTTCATAAATAAACAAGACATAAACGTGTCCTTATTCTTAATAGGGAGTCTTAATGTTCATATTAACATTGTGAAGATGCACGTGATTTGGTGTATCTGTGCTAATACACAAGGGCACAAAGCGCGGGTATGAGGCCAGCACCACATTTGGCCTTCACCAGATGTCTACAACATCCGGCTGGCCTCTGACTGGTGTGTGGCCAACGACTGCAGCAGCGACAATGTTGCTAAATTGTGGCGCATTGATTTTCCATGCAGTGTTTTTTTGTTGCTGTTATTGCAAATGAGATCGAAAATAAGTACAAAGGACTGCATGTGATGAACACCAACACATGGGCTTGACCTTTAACAACCAGATTAGAGCCCATTGACACAACAGAATTCAAGGTCACCACAAGTTAAAGCCGCCATAATTTTTTTCAATAAAGACCTGGATAAAAAAAATATTCCATGTCAAAAAAATGCAGAAATTAAACGAATGATACAGGATCAACACATTTAAATGAAAGTGCGTAAAACACGTGATTCCAAGTGTAAACAAAATGTTAAATAAAAGTGAATGAAAAACAGCATGACGCAAAGGAACATGCATTTTAAATACAAATTAAGAAATAAGAACAACTGAATTTAAATACAATTCCAAATTTAAATGAGGGAGCAATTTAAGATTTAATAGAATTTTAAAGGAGCTATTTTGAAACAGCAGATGACCAAATCACCCAGAATATTGGATCTCAGAAGCTAAGCAAGGCAGAGTCAGCCTGCAAAGGGCAGTATGGCCAAATCCATTGTTGCACTGTACTTATATGCTCCCATGTCAATCTGCTAAGCCTTAACCAACCCGGGCTGGCCAGCGTGGTGAAGTACAGTTAAATAATCCCGATAGCTCGCACGGAACCGACTGTACGAGTACATATAGACACTTTTTTAAAGTGATTTCATTCATATTTCTCGCGTAATGAATCTAGTGACCTGTTTAAAAACGGTGAAGGATGTGATCCCTGACATGCAATACCCCGGCGTCTACAAACTAAGCTGTGTCTGTGGCAGTAGTTAAATTAGGGAAACTAAGCGACATGTCTCGGACCGTGTTCGTGAACATAAGGCAGATCTGAAACGCGGTAGGACCAATACCTCGGCCGTGGCTGATCATAGTTTTAATGCGGTGGGGCTCACACGAAATTGATTTCTCTAAGACGAAGGTACTTTGCAAACCCACTGGCTATCAACAAAGATTCGTTCATGAAGCCAATCATATATATAGACACAGACACAATTTCAACCGAGAAGATGGGTACAAACTGAGCAATCATTGGAAAGATGTTATCAACCATCCTGCCACCTTCCGATGTTAGTTGTTCATTAACAGGTTCACACTAACACCAGCGATTGACCGCATCCCACAACAACCAGTGAAAACCGAACTGGATGTGGCACCAACATTACAAGAGACTGAGGAAGCCATTAAACAGCTGAAGAGTGGTAAAGCTGCAGGAGTCGATGGCATCCCTCCTGAAGTATGGAAGAACGGAGGCCCAGCACTGCACACCAAACTCCATGAATTCTTCGTCTGCTGCTGGGAGCAGGGTAAACTCCCTCAAGATCTCAAAGATGCAGTCATCATCACCCTGTACAAGAACAAAGGGGAGAAATCAGACTGTTCCAATTATCGTGGCATAACACTTCTGTCCGTCGCCGGCAAAATCCTCGCAAGAGTACTGCTGAATAGACTGGTACCCGCAATAGCTGAAGATCACCTCCCAGAGACCCAGTGTGGCTTTAGAGCCAACCGGGGAACCACAGACATGGTGTTTGTCCTGAGGCAGATTCAGGAAAAGTGCCGGGAGCAAAACAAAGCACTGTACGTCACCTTTGTGGACACGACAAAAGCGTTTGACACCGTGAGCAGGCAGGGACTTTGGAAAATCCTGGACAAGCTAGGCTGCCCACCGAAGTTCCTCACCATGATCGTCCAGCTTCATTAAGATCAGCTTGGACAAGTCAGAAATAGCAACAATCTCTCGCAGCCCTTCCCTATTGCAAACGGCGTGAAACAGGGCTGTGTTCTTGCTCCCACGCTGTTCACCATTTTGTTCAGCATGATGCTCCAGCAGGTCACAGAGGACCTCGACGACGCTGATGGCGTATACATCCGTTTTCGTCTCGACGGGAGCGTGTTCAACCTGAGGCGTTTGCAGGCCCACACAAAGACCATGGAGCAACTGATCAGGGAGCTGCTTTTTGCTGACGATGCCGCCCTCCTTGCTCATACAGAGGCAGCTATGCAGCGAATTACGTCCTGTTTCGCGAAAACAGCTCAGATCTTCGGCCTTGAAGTCAGCCTGAGGAAGACTGAAGTTCTTCATCAGTCCGCACCCCATGAGGAGCACCATCCACCAAGCATCTTCATTGAACAAACAGAACTGAAAGCTGTCCACCAGTTCAGCTACTTGGGGTGCGTCATCTCGTCTGACGCCAAGATCGACAACGAAGTCGACAACAGGCTGGCCAAGGCAAACAGTGCATTTGGCAGACTATACAAACGTGTCTGGAACAACAGAAACCTTAAAAGAGCCACAAAGGTCAACGTCTACAAAGCTGTTGTGCTGACCACTCTCCTGTATGGCGCTGAGTCCTGGGTCACGTACCGTCGTCACCTGAGTCTCCTCGAGCGTTTCCATCAGCGCTGCCTCCGCACAATCTTCAATATTCACTGGAGTGACTTCGTCGCCAACACTGAAGTCCTCAAGTCAGCGAAGGTCATCAGCATCGAGGCCATGGTCCTCAAGACACAGCTTCGTTGGGCAGGGCACATCGCCAGGATGGAGAACCACCGCTTGCCTAAGATCGTGCTGTATGGGGAACTGTCCTCTGGCCATCGCGACATAGGGGCACCACGAAAGCGATACAAAGACTCCCTGAAGAAGTCCCTCACTGCTTGCTGCATCGATCACCGTCAGTGGACAACACAAGCAGCTGATCGCAACTCCTGGCGGCACACAGTCCACCAGGCCACCTCCTTCTTCGAAGATACCCGCAGGGCCCGTATGGAGGACAAAAGGAGAAAGAGGAAGAACCATGATCCCTCAGCACCCATCCCAGATGAGACCTATACTTGCAGCTGTTGTGGCAGGACCTGCTTGTCCCGCATAGGCCTCTTCAGCCACCAGCGTGCCTGCAGAAGACGTGGATGTCCTTCCTAGATCTTCGTTCGCGAAGCCAAGCCATGAACAGGTTCACACTAACACAGCCACTTCGCGCGCCGACCTAGAGGTTGCGGCTCTGCGATCCTCATTAACATGCTAATATCTCACATTAACATGCTTAACTCTCCCATTAACATGCTAATCTCTCACATTAACATGCTAATATCTCACATTAACATGCTAATCTCTCACATTAACATAGCCACCTCAGCGCGCTGGCCGTGGAGGCCGCTCAACAATCTAACATTAACATGCTAATTTTCACCTGGCAGCCCTTTGATTGGTGGAAAACCAACCACCGTCGTGGTTGCTGCCCACCACTTACATTATCATTGGCTGCTGACATTTGGGCTACGCCCATTTGAAACCTTTATAAACAGTTTGCCTTTAGAAGCTAGCCCCCTTTTCCTGATGACGACCGCTTGTGTTGCGATTGAAACATTGTAGTTTTTGTTATTTTCTTTGAACCTATCTACGTGATTTTACCGAAAGACCCAAAGAATATGAATTCCTGCAGTCACGAAAGCTTTAAGTCAAGATTTGGAATATTTAACTTTGATATAAATAAAACATTGTATGGGTCGCGTCACCCACACCGTCATGATGCCCCCCCCCACCCTGCCACTCACACTTGCAAGTGAACGTGCCACACAACCCAACGACTGTCACGAGAGCATTATGCTTTGCATGCACACCTTGACAAAGGAACAACAATGGTGTCTTATGCATAATAAATATTGATATGATGAATGATATATGCAGGGGCATTTTATTGCATTCAGTAATGTCAAAAGCATTCTTTTACTGTGCACAAAAGAATATATATTATTCTTTTAGACTGCTGAGAAACGATTAAATATTTAATACAGGAACAGCAAGGACAATGCAATTGTCAATGGTACGGCTACTGCAAACAGAGTTTTTATAAGATAAATGGTATAGCTCCGCAAATGCCAGCTGTGATGATAACACTGGAGCGCACATCCACAATGCTTCAGCAGAGGACACATGCTTCCCAAGCTGCGTGCCATTGTATTGCGACGAAATGCATACAATTAGCACGAACTCTTCATTCCTTTGTTCATAAACTCTGAAAAAAGTTTGACGACAATTAAATAACTATAATCCCGAAGTCCGTAATTATAGCGCCATTGCAGAATAATAGGGACGTGCTATTTATTCATGTAAAAAGTCTTGTAAATCTTTAACCACAGATTAGCCTCAACTTCAAGTAAAGGTTCCCTAGGCAAGCAGATGACCCAGTACATCTGACGATGACGACGATGCTGTGTCTCTTCACTCTCTGCTGCTGTTATCTTGAAGACATTCGCTTTATTTGTGGTGGTTTGCCCGCATCACTCGCTCAGTGTAAGAAGGAAGACAACTGTAACACAGACACAAGATGGCTCATGCACAATTTTGGTTCATAAACTAAAATGTGGTGTTTGTAAAGCTCTATCCTAAAAACAAATCATATTGCATTATTGTCTTAGTTATATTCTGAGGCCCACATTTTTTTAAAGTAACTCAACAAAGGCTTACCACTGTTTCAGCTTATAAGCTCACGGATATTGCCAAGAAAGTCTTATTCAAGATTGATTACGGAGAAGACCTCATTATAAAATACAGCACTGGTACTTTTAAGATAGGACATGCTTGACTAATTACACACGTTTATAAATTGCATTTATACCTCATACGTCATACATTTTGAGTTAGTTACACACAGACGCAGTGCATTGGTATTCAAGTAATATCATTCGAAAAGTGATTACTGTTAATTGCATTTTGATACAAGTTGGTTACAGATTAACAAACTCATATTTCCATAATGATTATAAATTGCGGTGTCGCTCGTTGATATATCGCATCGTAAGAATTTCGCTATTTTAAACCTATTCATGTTCCCATGATTAATTTTAATTCACGCAGGTTTTATGAAGGACATAAAACCACATTTTATTTTCATTAAACCGTGTTATTAATTGAGGCGTGATTTTTACTTAATCTTCTCATCTCATTACGTGCACCACCTCTCAATACAAAATCACTCAAAACACATTTACATTTTCCCCCACAGCTGCTCTTACGGTTGCAGAAATATATTTACAACAAAAATATATTTTTTACGGACCAAATTAGACATTCAAGTCAATTGCCACCAGTTGTATTTGATCAACCACATGTCTGTTTATACCGAGTTAAATCAGTCTCCTTCGCAATGGAATGCGCGTCATGTAACATTACACGAGTGAGTAAATTGACCTGCAGGGACAAAGGCAGGGGGACACAAAGTCGCGTTTCTTTTCTTTGTGGCAAAAATGTGGCTATTTCCAGAATAAAAAAAACACGTCTCAGTTTTGAAGAATGTCAATCATTGCCTGTTGGCAAAAGGGCCTTCCTCTCGCGAGCTCGCAGGCCACTCGGGACAGCACCAATGTCACAATCTAAGGAATTTCCTTGGTTTCCTACCAGCTTTGGATGAACACAACCGTCTGACAAAGTCTGACAAAGGTATACTTACATTTTCTAGCACAGTGAAGCATCTTATTTGTGTCTGTCTTTTGTATGCAAGGTTTGTAATATTTTCCCGACATGAATGAAGTACAGACAGCTGAACAAAACGAGGATAACTCCGAGAAAGTGACACAGTATGGAACACAAGTATCACACAACGACAGCGTATCCAAGAATGAATAGCCACAAAGTCACAGCACAGCCAGTTAAACACATTGTCCTGCGGAGGGAGCTGGTAGGAACGTTGGGTTGCTCGGTCAATGGCCAGGGTCAACGGCGGCGTGGTGTATTCCGCAATTATGCCAGACTGTGAGGGTGGGCACAAGCCGGCGTGAGTAGGTTAAACGTTGCGTTTTATAAGGGCACCACGGGGTGACCAGCCCCTCCCCACCCAGCCCCACCCCTCCCACCCCCCACCCAGCCCCACCCTCCCCACCCAGCCCCTCCCCACCCTCCCCTCTCCACCCAGCCCCACCCCTCACATTTTTGGATGCACGACGGACGGACGGACACAATAATCCCCTGTGGGCTGGTGTAACCAGGAGGTTCCTACCAGTAAGACTGATATGGTAATGTAGTTATTAGATGTACACACATCTCTGTCTCTCCACGTACAAAAAATACGAAATTTCCGAGCTCATTAGGACGAACGTTGGGATTGCCTTCAGCGTTACGGTCTCATTCGAAGCATGGGGCTTGTTGAACATTGTACTGCTGAGTTGGCAGATGTAATTGGCAAATTGCTAAATACTCTATCGTAACCGATGAAGTCGTCAAGCATGCTTCTTTCAGCACTGAAGTTGTGCTTCGTTTGTTTTCTGCCCCCGTACCTCCAATTAGCTACATCCAGTGTGAAAGAAGTTAAACACACACACTCGTGCTTATAAACTACAGGGCCTTGTTCAGCACAATACAACATAATATACATGTTTAAAAAACATGAAGCTCATTATATAACATTAAGAACAATGCGATAAACACACTTCGCTATCTCTCCACGTGCTTTGCCGATAGTTACGACAAGGTGACTCATTTTCTCGCTAAAGAGTAAAGCATTTCGCTTCTTGTCCTTGACAAACAAAGCAAATATCACCCGACGGCCTCGTCCCCCACGACTGTTGCCAGTAAATTCTCCAGGGCACCTGTGCAATGCATGATCTCATTAACCCACTGTTCCCCCAGTCCAAGGTACGGCTCCGTGTCCACAGCCTCGATTCGTGTCTCCCTCCTTAGTTTCATGATGTCGCTTGTTCACCCAGGAAAGCCTCGCTGAGTCTCAGGGCTCATTTTCAGGTGGGTCCTGCCAGGTTTTCACAGTCGGGGGCGATGATTGCTATGGACACAGTATTCCCTCGTTATTCACGAATCTGCTATCCGTGATTTTCGCTGTCCGCGAATCGCATCTGGAACTCTGCACGATTGCCTCGAGAGAGACGGAGAGAAGGTGATGAAATAAAGGAATGAGACGTACAGTGATGATATATAAACTGATGAGATAAAGTAATGAGACGTACAGTGATGATATATAAACTGATGAGATAAAGAAATGTCTTATGAATTTGTTCATGTATTTAATCGTTTTTTTACGTATTTATTTCAGGTAATTAATTCTTAACGTAGGTTTTATAGGCCAGTATCATTATCCGCGAAATGTGCTACTCACGAACATCTCCGGAACGTATCCATCATCGCGAATAACGGGGAATACTGTATTACATTTGAGTAATTTTGCAGATAATTTTCAAATTCGGACCATGTCACCAGCAATGGCATACTTTCACGAATGACATCACGGGATCGTTAACGTCCACTGTAAAGCAGACGGCGTGCAATTATATATTGTTAATAGGCACCGCAGTATTAACCAGGGCGGCCGCTTGAATTATAATCACGAACCTCTGCAACAAACGGTTGAATGCACGACCGCTGAGCGATGGTGCCTCGTGGTGTGCTATTGCATCGATAGCAAAACACAAAACTGTTCCAAACAAGTGCGGGTGCTAGCCAAGTATTGTGAACCTCTACTGGATTTTGCCTATATGATCGCAGATATAAACGGTTACACAAATCAGTTGTTAAGACCCAGCTCGACTGGCTATTTCTCTTTAAAAAGGTCTGGCCAATGTGGAAAGGCAAACTGAATGCATGTAGACCTATTCTGCCACGTAATTGATGTGTTCTGTGGCTAACAAGAGGACAAAAGCTCTAGATGGAATGTTTGTGGCGATGTTGACAAGTCTATCGTGCTGTGTGCCCGTTATCGTGTCATTATGCAATGTATGCTTTTTAATGACCAGATTACAGTTTTGAAAAAAAAAACCCCTGTTGGTTCTGGTAAAATTCAAATGAATCCAAAATTATTGTAAATTGCTCACAACTTCTGCCAATGTGTTACATTTTAATAGCTCGTGTAAGTGCAGCCCCTGGAACTGAATTGCTCACGAACATCATTTTTAAAAATCATAATTAAGAATGGTATGCCGGTATAAGTACAATAAATGTGCAATTCTTTTCTTGCATCAAAACAATATAAAGCACGTGAAAAGCAATTCAAATCCTGCTCCGCTGCCTAATGTTTCTGTGATAATTAATGTTATATGGCATGCCCAGCGGGAATCATGAAGCACTAATAACACGTACTTAACAGAGTGCAAATCACTTAGATGAACGGGGTTAGCCCTTGCTTAACACGGCGCGAGTAACGCTCCTCACTAATGCACGGATAGAGCACGGCCGTGATTTTATGAGCGCCAGCGATAGATCACAAACATTCAAAAGACCTGCGCTTACCTTCCTATGACAGCATTTGTAGAATAGTGCTGTGCTCCTGAATAGCGGAGGGTGCCGTTGTGCAGCGTGCGATGAAGCGGAGAGGGGGCTGAGCAACGCACCGACTCTGGGCAAAAAGAGAAAGAAAAATAAAACACAAATGCGTGGACCCCCTGGGTTAGCCACTCGATTTCAGGTCGGTTACACATGCTGGGAAATGAGGTCTGAAAAGCACTGGCTCCATGTTCTCGGGAATACATGCTTCTTACTGCCCTGTTACACAGTGTACGTGTAATATGATGCCACTCGCAACGTTGCGCCTTTGGCAATAATGTCTATGGCCGACGCAAGTCAAAACATTTTAAATTCCTTTGCTGTAATTGTACGGTAATGTGCGGCTGTATACGCTCGCTCTAAATTACACACTTGCCATGTAAATTCGAACTAGTTTGTCGATAAACACCTAAAGTGCACGCACGTTAATGCTAGACATGGCGTGTGTATTGTGCCCACATTCAATGATCTCCTTACCCCAGCATTTGTCTCAGCACGACATCGCACCAATGGCCCACCAACATACTCCAACTCTGATCGCTAAACAAGGGCGACCAACGCAAGGGCAGGCTACTTGACATTATCACGGACACTATAGAACAGCATGTAATATTACATTCAAATACCCACGCGAGGGTGGTTTCTATGGAGCTGCTGGAGGCCCACAGAATGTGGTTTGGGTCCTTAAGTTGAGACGACTGTCACATCACAAGGTGGTGGCATTCAGAAGTTGCTGCTGTTTACTTTGTGCCATCAGCACGGAGAGCTTGCGTTGTCAAGTTCATGTTTACCCAACTTCAGTATGCATTGCCTTCATGTGTACACGTACAGTGGTGTACGCGGTCTTATGCAAGTCTGTGGATTAAAGTGTAAGTAATAGATGGTCTCTTTGTAGGTCAGGGGGCTGACTTTGCATTTTATCCATCTCAGCCATATACAGTCACTACCACTTCCGGAAAATGCTAATTCTGACACGGGTTTAAGCCAATCAGCGGTATTTGCTAGAATGAAAGTGAAGTTTTGGCAATGGCCCGGCAAAGATGTTGTCCAGCTCTCCCTTGTGTCGTCCACGCCGGGAGCTTCTTCAGCATCGTGCCGAACAATACTCGGTACATCCCACAAACACATCGCAGCAGCAGCGGGGGTGGCGCAGACAAGCCGCAAAGAACCTACACAGTGGTAAATCCTTCTTTATTGAACGAGAGAGAGAGAGAATCGATTCTTTACACTCCACGTTGAAGGATAACGCGAACCTGCAAACAGACGTGGTGTTATTCCGTGTGCAGCTACATGAAAGATGAACACACACTCACCTCATCAGAGGTGTGTGTTGCCGCAGGAACCATGCAGCAGGAACCATGCAGCAGGAACCATGCAGCAGGAACCATGCAGCAGGCAGGAACCATGCAGCAGGAACCATGCATGGGTTGCGAGCTCAGCAACTGTAAGCAAGTTGAGCTCACCTATTACTTGGCAAGCGCTGATTTAATATGGGATGCTGGAGTTTTACAATTATGTAAATATTACGGTTCAAAGGAAGACACGATCACGGCAGAAGGGATACATGACGATGCATATTACATTTAAAATTTGATTTCACATTTTACAGTTGGCTCGTCTATTTTTTTAATTCGTCAACTTTTATCAGTCTTTCCTGAACTTTACACAATTAAGCTTCTGAATATTGGAGTGAATTATTTTGAAGGGAAGCTGTGTGGAGCAAGTGAGTGTTCTTACTATGCCCTTACTCGTGATTTTTACGTGGTTCCAGCATTCTCAATAGAATATGTTCGAAATTCTAAGCAAATTTACAATGCTCATTCAAGAAACACCCAAAGTCCGTGTACAAATGTAATTCAGTAGCGTACATGTCACACATTGCGCACACATACAGCTCTAGCATCTATTCATATATATCTAAAAAAATCGTATATACATCACACTGATATGGAATGACACGTTGGATCTCCGGGAGCACAAACTTGCTCGGGTCAGATAAATATAGACTTGGGAGAGTGCAGTACCCGTGGCAGACCAGCTGAGCTAAAGTCGACGCAGGTGGCTCGGACACATCGTGAGAAGAAGAGAGGACAACCACATTGGAAGAAATGTGATGAACATGGGAGCATTAGGGTGAGAGATTGAGAGGTACGTCTAGAAAGAGGCAGTTCGAAATGGTGACCCAGTCCGTGAAAGGAAAGTCGTGTCCAGTGTGGGATGGATTGGCCCAAGCAAAGAATCTTGGATCCTGTGCTGAATGCCACCTGCCGATGCATTACCGTGCCCCTAAAACGACACGTGGACAGTATGTGCGTGTGTGAAAATAAGATTAGTTTATTTTTACCCTTTCTGGCAATAAAACAGGTGCTAAGATGTTCAAACAATAACTAGAAACATTTTGCAAGGAATCACGTCTACATTGACCACACGTACCTGTGGTGAACATGCAAACAAAAAACATGCTCTCAAAATGTTCGCCTTTTGGCGTCTCTGGTCTCACACTGGTGAGACGAGGCCCTAAAGAAGGCCGTCTCTGGTGTAGACCAATCAGTTTCAAAGACAATGCGTGTATAATTATAATCAGAGCATGTTTCTTATTTGCACGTTCACCATAAGTACGTGTGGTTAATGCAGACATGATTTCGTGCAAAGGTTCTATTTGGTGTTTGAACATCTTAACACAACTGTTTTATTGGCAGAAAGGGTAGAACATATTTTTATTTTTTCATGCTTTGATACTGGCAAAAAAGGTCCCATGTTGTAGCCTGTGTGTGCTGCTGGAATCGCCCCCCCCGGGCACCACGGGGATGGTCGTAAGCAAAGGGAACAATCACGACTCACTGAGGACATCATCGCCACATCGCAGCTGTGAGCTAAATGAACAACAGAAAAGGCTTCCTCCCCGCTGAAATATCACCGACGGCTACACGGCTGGGTTTGGCGACCCTTGGCTCAACGCAATAATCAAGGATGTCAAAAATTCACATCGGCGTTACCGAACACCTTGTCGCTCGCGTAGAAGAATGATTGGTCAACCTGGATATGTTTAAATCGTCGACAGCTCACGAGTCGGCGTGCGGGAGTGGGGCTCCTCTCACGACACCGGCGCGTGCGACTGCGACGGGACACAGATCGTTATGTCGGCGCCTGGAGGAGCCGTGCATTGCGGAGGAGCTCACCGCGGCGACAGGCAGGGCCACATCGTGAGCCTGAAACAGGATACATATCATTCTGTGGTGGCAGGATGAAAGAAAAATAACTATGGAGTGGACTTTCAGTTGATCTGGGATGGGAATAAATGGAGAAAGAGAACCAGGAAGGCAGACTCCGATGAATGAGAAAAAATCCAGGAAGAATACGGCACACTGTGCATGTGCTGCGCTGTGTGAACAGATTCCTCTCGTCACTAGCTTTCATTGTCTCGATCAGAACCGCTTAAAACCATGGCTCAATTGCCTTGTGATCTATTGTAGACTAAACATTTATTTATTGTGCCAAACGCACAACACTACACACATTACTTGGTTGTCTGCGTGCCGGAAGAGGACCATGGATTACTCCGCCTAGAGATGTGCATTGCTTCAAAACATTACCACGCACAAAACACAACACACGCATCTGTGAGTAATTGCTCACAGTGTCCATCTTCACTGTTGGAAATACATCTTCCCTTAAAAAGGAACCAATGCTGCAGTCTACCAGCATTGGCTCAAGCGAGCGTGACTCCTGTGATGAGACAATGAAAGTCGTCAGTTTGCTTGTGTGGAACAAATGCTGCTGAAACGGTGCACTCCAAGAATGCCATGCGGTTGATGGGATGTGTAAAAATGCTGGCATGTATTTTCCATGAAGAGACAGTTACGTGAAGCAGGCGTATTGTCTGCTTGTTTTGTTACTTCTAAAGCAAAGGTATTGCGTGAGAACGGCCACTCGGCTGTACTTTCCCTCAAGCTTTAATGAAGAAAGGATGATATGCAGCATATTGTGTTGCTCTGTATCATTTATCATATTAATACCAGCCTTTTGCACCACGGTTCTATTGACACAATCTTAGCATGGTGACACCAATGCTG